>NW_021319370.1:474897-493440 GCF_001605985.2 Dendrobium catenatum | reverse complement strand
TTAACTCTACTCGTGGTTATAATTTGATTCACAAAGCGCATGTTTTATCGCCTCCGTTAAACCTAGTATTTGAATGAGTTGTGAGAGAGGCCCTTCATAATACTAATCTTATTGTTAGCATTGGAATTTCTCATTGAAACCACTCATGTATGCAAAGTAAGAGTTAATTGGTTATTTAATGATCTCAACCTCTCGCATGTGTTTAGACCTAAGCTATTTTATCACCTTAATGTTATCTCATCGTTTACATCAATAGAGGATTTTGCTTAACATTGCTCTCTAAAATTTACAAGTGCAAACTTTCTTAAGCAAGTCATTTTCGCATGGATTGTATCACATCATCAGGCCTAACAGGCTTCTAAAAGTATAAGAGATATTGCTACCATAATAAAATATATGTAAATCATCTTTTGGCTTATCTTTGTTCATATTACATATATCTAGTCTTAATAATTCCTTTATTAAGTAAAGAAACTTTTCTAATGATTTTCTTCATATAGAAAAACTGTGGAAGGACCTCAATTTTGAAAAGGGCACTAGAACTCCAAATATAAGAGCAGCTTGGAGTAAGAATTCCGGATCCATCAGGGTGTCAAAACTACCAGATAAAATACTATTGGAAGCCAGAAGCTAATAACGAATGTCCTGTTCAAGATCAAGTTTAAGATGACTGATAAGAAATAAGAGATGTATTTTCCGTAAGATAAAGTATTTGTACATATATGAATAAAAAAAAAGATCCCCTTCGCTAACTAAGAAAGGTTTTAGAAAAGGGAGATCTTTTGCTGGTTGTGAGAAGAGGAGCTAGATGCATAATTATCATTATTTAATATTTATATGAGTGAAACTAGAATTAGGATATAAACTTAGAGTATAGGTTCTCTTTCAGAAAAATTAATGAATTAATAAATATTATGATTCATAGGAAGATAAATATTCTATGCATTCAGGAAACCAAATAGGTTAGAGAGAAGACTAAAGAGATTGATAGTTTCGGATTTATACTATGGTATTCTGGTAGTAGTCATTTTAGAAATGATGTATGTGTGATTATGGATAAGAGGTTGAATGATAATGTTGTAAAAATTAATAGAATCAGATATATAATTATAGCTTTAAAGATTGTTATTGATGCAAAATTATTAATATTATAAATGTTTATGCTTCTCAAGTAGGTTTGTATATATGCTCAAAATTAAAATTTTGGAATGACTTAAAATAATTAATATAAAAGCTGCTTATTGAAGAAAATTTTTATTAGAGTATATTTAAATGGACATGTTAGTAAAGTGGTAGATGATTTTAAAAATATTTATGGTGGCTATGAGTTCGGAGCGACTAATGAAAGTGGTAGGACCATATTAGATTTTGTTATACCTTATGATTTTGTAATGGCTAATTCCTTATTTAAGAAAAAAATGAGCAATTCATCACTTATAAGAGTGGATATATTAAAACTCCAATTTTTTATTTTCTTATAAGAAAAATAATCGTTTTGATTGGAATGATTGTAAAGTTATTCCGAGTGAAAGTTATGTACCCAACACTGATTATTAGTTTTGGACTTTAAAATGAAGGGACATTATAAAAAATAAAGTAAAACATTATTCTAGGATTATATGGGGGCATTTAAAGAACACTAATAAAAATATTTTTAAGAGTAAGTTTCTAGATCTTTATATTTTGTTTGTGCATGAGAAAGCTAATGTTATGTGAGAAAACATAGCTCAGAATATTAAGAATGTTGCAAAGGATCTGCTTGGAGTATCAAAGGGAAAACTACTAATAGTAAAAATAGTTGGCGATGTAATCAAAATGTACAAGAAAAGATGAAAAATAAAAAGTTCTTTTATAAAAATTGTATTTGATGTAAAAAACTTTAAAAATTGGGAAATGTATAAAGAGGCTTGTAAGGAGTCTATGAAAGCAATGTACAATGTAAAGATTTTAGTTTTTAATGATTTATATAATAGATTAGATAGTAAGGAGGATGAATATATATATATATATATATATATATATAAAATTCAAACAAAGAGATATGAGTAGTAAGTATTTAGTTCAAGTGAAGTGCATAAGGATAAAGATAAAAATACTTTTATTAGAAGATAATATTCAACAAAGGTGGATGAGATATTTTGCTAAGTTTTTCCATGAAGATTGTGAGAATATAATTGACTTTAGTGTCCTTAGCACCCTAAATGAAAATAGAGTTTTTTATTTTTATCGGTGTATTAGTAAAATTGAAGTTAGAGAGGTTTTAAAGAAAATGAAGTGTTGAAAAGTTGTTAGACCTGATGATGTTCTAATAGAGGTGTGGAATTGTTTAGGAGATGAAGGAATTTCTTGGCTTACTAAACTTTTTAATATTATTTTGAAGACTAAAAAGATGTCAAATGAGTGAAGAATGAGTATGTTGATTCCTATTTTTAAGAATAAAGATGATGCACAAGATTGTGCGAAGAGGAATTAAGTTAATGTGTCATACTTCAAAACAATGGGAGAGAATTATGGAGGGTAGGTTACGATTTGAGACTAATGTTTCTTAAAATTAATTTGGATTAACGTCGGGTAGGTCTACTGTGGAAGCTTTACATTTATTGAGAGGTTTGATGAAGAAGTATAAAGAGAATAAGGAGGATCTACATGTAATATTTATTATTTTACAGAAAACATATGATAAAGTTCCAAGAGAAGTGTTATGGAGAGTTCTAGAAAAGAAATGGGTTAATAATTCTTATATTCAACTCATTAAGGATATGTATGCAAGAGCTGTTACTTGTGTTCAAACACAAGGGTTTTTGACCATGTATTTTCCTATTTCAGTTTGATTACATCATGGATCAGCTTTAAGCACATATCTTTTTGCTTTAGTCATTGATGTTCTTACTAGATATTTGCAAGAGATTGTACCTTCGTGTATGCTTTTTGCTGATGATATTCTTCTTGTTCATAAGACTAGAGAGGGAGTTGAAGGTAAACTTGAATTATGGAGGTCAACCTTAGAGTGTAAGGGTTTTCATTTGAGTAGATCTAAAATCAAATATATGGAGTATAATTTTAGTAGTAATAGATCCAGTGGGGGATTGTAATTTTGGGCAATGAAGTCATTAATAAGAATACACATTTTAGATATCCCGGGTCTATTGTTTGAGTGATGGTGAAATAGATGAGAATATTATTAATAGAATTCAAGTTGGATGGTTAGTGGAGGAATGCATCGGGCTTGTTGTGTGATAAAAAAATTCCCTCAAACTTAAGAGAAAATTCTATAAGATGGTGTTGAAACCTGCAATGCTTTATGACATAGCCATTAAAAGAGAAGCATAATATTAAGTTAAGTGTTGTTGAGATGAGGATGCTTAGGTGGATGAGTGGCTTTACTCTTAGAGACATGATATGAAACGAGCATATACGTGAAAAGGTTGTAGTAGTCCCAATGGAAGATAAGATTAGAGAGAGTCGTGTCAAATGGTTTGGTCACATATGTCACGACCCGGTCCGGTGAGCTCGCATAAACGAGGCGGGAACGGATGGTCAGACGGTAGGTTAAATATCTAATTCCTAAAACTACCACCTTAACATTTGAAAGAGCCTTTAAATCATCAAATTTAAAATCACATAAACATAAAATCAAACATATTCAAAATTACCTTTCTTCTTGAGCTTCTCTCCTACGGTATACATTGCCTCCCCTTCTACTTATTTTTGATTAATTTAAGCTTACATGAAAAATGTTAACAACTAACATTAAGCCAAAGTTTAGTAAGTAAAATATAATTCTAAATTGCAGTAATCAAGGCAAAATGAATAATATGATAAATGTCAATTTCATTTGAATATAACATAATTTGCCTCATATAAACATAACATTAAACATAAATCATAAAATCATATCATTTCATAATTCATTTTCATATCCATATCATTATTCATAACTTTCTCTTTTCGTATATATTACAACTGTCACAGGAGCCACTGTCTAGTACCACCCTCGGAATTTACATACAATTTTTAGTTGCAATCAACCTTCTCTAACCTTTATACCTATACCTTCTCGAATCTACAGAATTAGTAGTGTATAACACACATACCTTATACCTGAACTAACCTAAAGAATCATCCTATTGGCTCTTTCATATTGACCTATATTCCTAAACCTTTGCTCTGATACCACCTTTGGCACCACCCAGCCCGGTGAGCTCGTATAGGCTAGGCGGGAACGGATGGTCGGACGGTAGGTCAAATATCTAATTCCTAAAACTATCACCTTGACATTTCGAAGAGCCTCTAAAACATCAAATTTGAAATCACATAAACATAAAATCAAACATATTCTAAATTACCTTTCTTCTTGAGCTTCTCTCCTACGGTATACATTGCCTCTCATTCTACTCATTTTTTATTAATTTAAGCTTACTTGAAAAATGTTAACAACTAATATTAAGCCAAAGCTCAGTAAGTAAAACACAATTCTAAACTACAGTAATCAATGCAAAATGAACAATATGATAAATGTCAATTTCATTTGAATATAACATAATTTGTCTCATATAAACATAACATTAAACATAATCATAAATCATAAAATCATATCATTTCATAATTCATTTTCATATCCATATCATTATTCATAATTTTCTCTTTTTGTATATATTACAACCGTCACAGGAGCCACCGTCTAGTACCATAAAGATACTTTTTTATCATTTTTTTTCCATATCCTTTACCATTTTAACGTGCACGAGTACAACTTCCCCAGCTAGTACCATCAGGGGGTGAGCTCTATTATTTCAGCATGCACATACAAGCAGTTAATATAATAAACATTTCATAATCATATCATCTCATTTCATCTTATTTCATATAATATATAAACTTATAATATAATGCCATGATATATAACATGAAAGTTGCTTGATCAATCATAGGATGAAATAATATAATCAAGATCTAAAATGGTCATAAAATTTTCATAATCATGCTTGGACTTTCAAAACATAAAATTGAAGAGAAATCAAAAGTATTATTGAAATAAAGAACCATGTATACTTACAGAAGTTAGGAAATCATTATCTATGTTATTCCTCCTTCCTTTGAGATCACCTCAAATAGCACCTACAAGAATTAATTTTCACTTAAAACTTGTCACGACGCATCGAAAGGCGTGCTAGGTCTAAAATGACATTTTTCGATTTTTACAACATAAAACTTTGCCCTTCCGATGACCCAGTTAGGGGAGTAGATGTATTAGATTTGGCTTTTGTTAAAAAGGTAGAGGTAGACCTTAAAAAACTTGGTTTCAAAATATTAGAATGACCTTTTTATATTAGATTTAAATGAGAATTTGACTCTTAATGGGACAGAATGAAGAAAAAGGATTCATGTAGCCGACCCCACGTAGTGGTATAAAGCCTTGATGTTGTTGTTGTTGGTGGTTATGATTATAATATATTTTCATAGATGAAGGGACAATTTGTATGTAGGGTAATAACAGAAAGTCCCTTTTGCTAACTAAGAAAGGTCTTAAAAACAGATGCCCTAAATATCTTTCTAAAATCTAAAGATATTATCCTAGGCGTGTTTCTAAAATCTAAAGATATTCTAGATATCCTGTAGGATATTAGTTTACTTATTAAGAAAAATCATGGAAAGATGTCCTTTATGATAAAATACCATGTACAATATGAAGCATTCATCACCACAAAAAATAATCTTAAGTTTTGATCTAGATGAATAATATGTTTATGAAGATATTCTAATTCCATTAATCTAAAAGATAATTTAGCATTGCTTAAACTTTAGGATGCCAAGATGGGGTCATGTAGCAAGGGTCGTTTGCTATATATAGTTAGGGTTGGCCAAGTAAGCCATGTTCTTGGATATAAGGACCTTTTGTTGTAGCCTTGATGTGCCTAAGTTGTTATTTATTTGTTGAGCCTTGCTGGCTCAAGGGACTCCTGCGATATAACAAGCTCCTATTGTTTTACCCAATCAAATAACGTAGCTTTCCCCCAATGTTGCAGGCTCATTCTGAGTTTATGTAGCCAACCGTTTATAGTAGTGCAATCTATTGACATGGCCCTTGATCCTTCCAGGACCAACCACAAAGACTTCTGCTGAAGTAAAAATAACAAAGCAGAATAACGAATCAGGAACCTTGCTTTCTGAATATTAGGTATTTGTTTGTGTATGAATTGATCTCCCTTAGGCATGCTGAGAATACTTTATTGATTTGTTTATTCGTGAAGAGGTCAACTGTATCATATGCATCTTGATTATCTATTTTATAGCCATGTGAATATTTTATAGATTAAATTTTTTATGTTCTATTCCGACTTATCCCTATCCTGCTTTTTAAAAATTTGTTGAGTTCTGGTGTAATGCTGACTTTTGTTTTAGGACTTCAATGCATCATATGATAGTTGGGTGATACTTTTGTTGTTAAAATGTTTTCTTCATGGCTCAATTTATGCTGATTAATAAATGAATTTAAGAAGGATCAAATATGGCTTGATGTCAAGTGATTCTTGATTCTTCGTTTGTTGGTCTTCTATGGCTATATAAATCTTAAGAGGACAGAAATTTTGACGGGGTTGATTTATATCACTGCTGTTTTTTTGTTAATGATAAAAGAAAATCATAGCTTGTATATTTTTTATTTACTTTCATTTAATTTCAAGGTACAAAATTTCTTTGTGATTGCTTCACCATCTCCATAACTTTTTAAAGCAACAGTTATTAATTTAATTAGTTGATAATTTGTGAATTTATCTATTTCTACAGGAAAAAACCCATCTCTAATTTGGGACAGGTTAGTATTCAACAAAATTAAGGCCAAACTTGGAGGACGAGTTCGATATATGTCCTCAGGGGCCTCACCATTGTCTCCAGATGTCATGGATTTTCTTAGAGTGTATGAGATGACCTTTTTAGAGTTAGATGATTTTGTTTTTTAGAATTGTTTTAGGCATCATGCAATGTTATAGCTACCTTGCACCATATGACAACTTCAGCATTTTTTGCAGATGTTTTGGAGGTCAAATCATTGAAGGCTATGGGATGACAGAGACATCTTGTGTTATAAGTATGATGAATGAGGGTGACACTTTAACTGGCCATGTTGGCTCACCGATTACATCTTGCGGTTAGTTTTACATCAAATATTGTTTTATCTTGTGGAATGTTTCTCATACACTTAATTTGCTTAAGTTTCTTAGTATTAAAAACTATAGCATGATTAAGAAAAATATACATGCTGATGCGGACATCGGCATGAAGATTTGGCGCATCTATCACAGGAGGCGTCGTAAATCGACGGCTCTAATTTAAATTGTCATTTATGAGTTATTTTATGAATTTTAGCTCTTATTTTATGTTATGTCATGTTTTACCCTCTTCTTAGACTCACGACTCCCCACTCCTGCCCCATCCCACATCCCGCCGGCTCCCAGCCCACCTTACCGACCCGCCGGAAACATCCAAGTTCCTTCACCCGCCGGCAAACCCCTCCCCCCATAGCCACCGACCACTTGTTTTTCCTCTCATATTTTGAATGCTTTCCTAAGTCAGGCCCACTAATTTAGGAGTAGAATTTAAAATTCAAATTTGAATTTCAAATTTGAATTTCAAATTTTGAATTTCAAATCTACTCTCAATCAATCCTCCTATAATTTAGGAATAACCCTCAATTACTTAAAATCTGAAATCAATGTCAGATTTAAGTCCTCAATCCCCCTTAAATGCTTGGGCCCACCTCATTAATACCCAATCTCTTCCTCTTCCTCTCTCCTTGGCCGACCAACCAAGCTCCCCCCTTTAATTAATTAGATACCTTAAATTAGGGATCTAATTAATTCTTTTCCCCCTCACTTTCCCTTCTAGTTCCCCACCTAATTCAAATTCAAATTCCAAATCAATTACACCTCAATTACTCCCTAAATCTGTAATCAATTTCAACTTATCTCTCCCATTTTCTCTCCCCAATCCAGCCATTAACTCCTAATTAAACTTTCCCTAAATCCTCCCCTCTTGCCTTGGATCCGCCGCCCCCATTTTCCCATCTTTTCCCTTCCTCTACTTAACACCCATTATCAAAGTTCAGTTTTCCCCAGCTGTCCCAGAATTCCAGCCAAGGGAAATCTGGATTTCTGCCGCCTAAAACCTTCAAACTGTTGGCTGCTCTCCTACAACTTGCTGTCCGCTGATTCTACAAATCTCCCAGCACCATACCTTCATCCGGAAGGTTCCAATTGATGTCCAGAATCTATCCAGATCAAAAACTGCTGCTGTCTTGAAGATCCACACCTTGTCTTGGCTATTCTGTGGTGCGAGGAAGCTCATGGTGGCTGTCTTAGTCATCCCCATCACTCAAACTATCTTGCCGGAGTGCGTATCTCTCTTGTCTTTGGGTAAACTCAACATCCGATTCTCCATCTTCATAGTTACATCCTTGATTGTGGTTATTATTATAGTCATGAAGATTATGTTAATACTTCTCCGCTAATGCCTAGAAATTGGAAGAGTTGAGTGAGGGATCTTCTTGTAGAGACTAATCTTATTGTTAGCATTGGGATTTATTGTTGAAACCATTCATGTATGCAACGTTAGATTAAATTGACTGTTTTACGATCTTAACATCTGTGCATGTGATTTAGCCTAAGCTGGTTTACCGCTCTTTGTGTTTTCTTTTGTCGTTCAAAATCAATATAAAGATATAATTATCGTGGTTTCTAAAATTAAGCATTGAAACTCCCTAAGTTAATCATCCTTGCATGTATGTTCCACATCATTTGTATCATATTTAGTTGTATGTAGCCAGTCTGATTAGGTCAGTTGTTTGGGTTATTTAATACTTTGGGAACTAGTTAGAATCCTAAATCACCCTTGAACAAATAAACATTTTCTCGCTTTATTCTTTAGAATTTTAGTCTACTACCTGTTTCAATACGAAATGAGCTGAAACTTTAGCTACTACTATGTGTCAAAAACAACTAAATTTTGCCTGTACAAGGAGAAATCCGAAATTAAAAAAATATTTATATATTTTTTTAAGCTTGGATCTTACTTGAAACCCAATTTGAAATGTCCTTTGTATTGGTTTTGATCGATAGTTAAAAGTGGGCTACTAACCTACCTTAAAGGAAAATAATTGAGACGTTACAAAGAAACATGGATGCATGCTAAGGGAGGAGAAAGTGAAAGGAAGTGGAGGGATGAATGTTTGGTTGATGTGAACTAAGCCTTCAGTGGCTTCATCTGATTGATGTGTATAACCAAGTCTTCCTCTTGGATTGGCTTGTATTTTTGAAATGCTCCCTTTGTTACAATCAAATGTTGATGTTTCTTCTCACGGCTTACTGAAATCTAGTTTTGCTTCTTTTTTTGCTTCTCATGAGGCTTCTCCTTCGTCTCCTTTTGATTAATCTCTTGAAAGAAGTGGGTGGACTCGTACTTTTCTTTGCGAGAAAAGAAGTTAAAACTCTTGAATTGCATTGACCATCTTCTTTATTAAAATTATGTTTTGAGATCTGATGTAGAAATTTAAGTTGTCTTACTAATCGTGTATCAAGCCTTTATTGACTATTTCGTCTCATTGTGCTCTTCTACAGCATACTAGATCCTGATCCCAATGGTTATGAGTTTTAAGGATCATGTAACAGACTTCCAAAGGCAGCACCTTTGAAGTCAACTTGTCAATGAAATATCTATAATGGCGGCATCAGAATTACACTGCTTGTTGGCATGCAGTTCCAACTTTTGAATCCACCCAAAGCATGGGGCTTATGACATGTATTTGTTGAGAAATTCTCAATCCTTAGTGTTCTCAAGTAAAAAATGTTTGAGATCTAATTAACCATAGGGGCTTGCCCTTATGGGGTATCTGTACCTTAGAATAAAATAAATCCTATTCAACCGAATATTTAATAGGGGAAAATCTCCGTTAAAATTAAAATAGTTAGTTTTGTTATTAAGTCCATTGTGAAATAGTATTTTTATTCTTCGGGATAATATATTATTTTTTTATGTTATGCTCGATCACAAAATATGCAATCTGTTGAGGATGACAGAATTTCTCCAACAATATCTTCATGCATATGTGATTGGGTAAGAATGTTCCATGAGGAATCTCTTAAATCTATTCTAAGTCAATTTTGTCATAGCATTTTATAGTGGTATATCACCATACCAGCTCATGGGAACTAAGTTCTAAGGGAGCAAAAGGAACTTGTTATATGGGTTATAGATAGAAACAAAAGTGACAAACTATTCAAATAAGTTGTGTAATTTGTCGGTGTCCATGATGTCATCAAAGGTTGAGATTCATGATAGTATCTATCATAAAATGCTAATGAACTTCTCATCTCTTAGTTTGCTAAAAAAGCAATGCGAACTATTTCAAATGCAAGAGATTTGAAAATTTTGGTGTTAGATTTGATGAAAATGAATATAAAGGTTTGATGAATTCCTTTTTCACTATGTAATTCATTTTTTATGTATTCTAAACTCGTCCCTTTTCAACCAAATTAGTTTTTCACTGAAAGCAAACTTTGTTGTCGTCACTAGCCACTGGCGCTCGTTGTCGTCGGTTAGCTGCTTGCCGCTAATGACATCCATCATCGCGGGCTCGCTGGGCATTGTAGCCACCACTTTTGGTCACCCTCCTGTCTGTGCCATCATCGCCATAGTCAGTCACCAACCATCACCAACATTGGGATTTAGGCTGTATTCATTTTACTACAAACTAAATAAAAAATAATTGCTTTTATTTATTTTACACTCATCAAAATAACTCTAAACATTTTAAATACATTACATTCTTGCTGCACTGTATTCCATTTTATTTTGCATTTCTTTTTTAGCAAACCAAACAACTTTTAAATGTATTTTTCTCTTTTGCTTCCTCAATTCCATGAGTCCTTATCACCTTATTGTCTTTTTGGTTCTACTTGACTAGGTATTCACATGGATTAAGTTCGAATAAAGTGGTTGGAGCAATTCATTTTAAATGCATCGCCCTAGGAAAGTGTAGATAAAGTGTCTATCTCCTTCGGCACGTGATTCTAAGTTTTTTTATTTCATTATTCTTTTTTCTAACAATTCATCATCTCCTTGATTTATTGGCATACAATGTTTGGAGCAAATCAAAATTAGCTGCAATATGACCTTGATTATATTAATCTAGCAACCGGTGCAAAAAAATTTTGATAATTGATCTTGTATTTCTAACTGATAAATACTTTTGCAACTAGTCTAGCATTATACCTTTAAATGCTCACATCATTCTTGTATTTGGTATTGAAAATCCATTTGCATTCTTTTTTTTTTTCTTTATTGCAATGTTGAGAGTTTTTTTGTGTTATTCTTTTCCAATGCCTAAATTTCTTCATGAACATCTTTTCATTCAAATATTTTTAATGATTCATAAATGTTGTTGGGGATGTCCGTTCCATGAAGATTTGTTGTAAAGCATGGAAATGAGGACATAATTTATTATAAAAATATAATCGAAGATTGGGTCTTTTCTGCAAGTCCATATACCTTTTTCTATTGATGGCTTATTAAGATCAGAATCAATGTTACCTTGTGAAAAATAGTTTTCACTTAGCTCAAAAGCTTGTTTCTGTTCAAGAGAAATGCTTTGATTTTCTTTATTAGTTGAATTTCCTTGGCATCTAATATATAGACAATTCCTTTGTATTTTGCTCCTTGTATGTGATATTGACAGTTCAATATGGTCAGAGAAAAGTAAATTGGGTAGGTTAGGGAGAGATGTAGGCTTGTTGGATGAAATAGGATGAACATTCTCTCAAAACTTATATTTATTTAGAGGGTTGGAATTCATCCCCTAAATGTGAGTTTTGTGGTAGAAATATTTATTTTAAAAAAAAACTAAGCCATCATGTTGTAGCTTTTTTAGTCTTAGGAGAGTGGCATTTGTTCCTTTGTTGGTTAGGAGAGTAGTCCATGAAAATATATATTTATGGTTGTTAAAAAAAAATTAACCACCAAAGACTTTAAGAGGAATGATTATAATGAGTCTTTTTGTGGGGTAGATTTTCATGAGGATATGATAAGAGTTTTTGAGTTTGAGGATCCTTTATGAAAAGGAATTAATGAGATATGCAATAGTAAGTGATGTAGACAAAGGGGGGGGGGGGGTAAACCCTTTTGCTTTTTTATTTTCCCATGTGTGGCTCCTTGAATTCCACCATGGCTTTATTTGCTTTTGCCCCCTTGGATTCCGGCCGGCAGCTAGTTTCCCGTGCCTGTGCTCCCTCCCGTGACCGTGCCCCCTTGGTTCCCGCTCGGCCTCCTTGGTTCCCGCGGCCGCCACTTCGGTTCTTGGGTTGGGATGTGTTTTTTCGTGCAAAGTAATTATGTGTTAATGTTGTGATGTTTAGAATTCCTATGAGAATTTAATGTTAGTGTCTTTTGGTCTTCCCCTTTCATACCTATATATATGGGGGGTATTGTAATGTTTTAAAAAGTTGAATATGTTATTTTTGGAAAAGTTATAACCTGCGGGTTTGCTTGGAAATCATGCGGGCTCTTTCCACCCTTCTTTCTCATCCCCTCCGGAAATCCTGCGGGCTCTTTCCAACCTTTCTTCTCGGGCTTCTAACCTCTTTCGTCTCTCCCGCAAGTGCCACTCCACCTGTATCCCTCTTCTCAAGTGAAGCAATTTTAGGGTGTCTTTGATCGAGTCAAGTTTTGTTTTTTTTTTTTTTCTTTATATTTCTTTAATTTGAAATGTAAGAGTTAGTTCGTCCTTATTCTAGTTTTTCTTCTTTGTCGTGTTCTTTGTCGTCGTAGAAAGATAATTTCTTTCTATATTTTTTGACCCTATATTTTTTGATTGCCTCAGTGAGGATAACCTCTCTCAAAGAATTTAGAATATTACTAAAGCTTATAATAGATCTAGCAAGATTATGCTTATTTTTCCTTTTTGAAATTCTCTTATATTAAGGGTATTAAGATAAGAAATTTAATGAATAACCCCTTATTTAGAAAGAGTCTCTTAATTGGAATGAAAGTATTCTTTTCATTCCATTCTAAGAGACAAAGAGTCTCTTAATTGGAATGAAAGTATTCTTTTCATTCCATTCTAAGAGACTCTTTCTAAATAAGGGGAGGTGTCTTAATACGATTGCATTCTTGGGATAAATATTGTGCATGCTTTATTTGTTATTTGGTATTTTTTGAACATTTTAAAGGTAGAGTCTTACATCTTCTTTTGCTTTGCCAATCATCTTTTTCAAGATTGCATCTTGGTACTCATAATGACTTGGGAAAAAATCAATAACACTGTTCATATATTAGGTGTTTTTACTAATAAACAAGAGATTGTAAGAAAGTTTGGAACCATAGGATTGACTTTAGAATCATAGAGTTAGAGATGTTGGTTGTCCCAATATCCATTACTTTATACAAAGACTTGTTATTAATATTTATTGCATTATTCTTGAAATAGTGATATATTTTGCGAAATAAAGAAGCATCCTCCATCATATAATTAGATGCTTTAGAGTCCACAATATAAGATTGAGATTTTTTTTTTAACAAATGCATTTAAAATACATTTTTTAGTTGATCTGATTTTGATTTTATGTTTGGTCATATTTTCTTGGAGTTGGCGAAGCATCTTTTGCAGCATATCAATTTGCTCTTGATTTAAATAGGATGGGGTTGCTATTTTAGAATTATTGTTAATCGCAGAGAAATCACAATTTTATTTTTTAGGTTTCCAATTAGCATATTTTCCACGGATCTTACAGCATATATATTTAATTAGAGCATCAATCATTTAGGGAAAATTAGAGTTCCTTGGTTTCCCATAATGATCTTTCTGTGACTCTTTTATCTCAGAACTTAAGAGAAGACTTCCTAAATAAATGAACAGTTTTTTGTCCCAAATATAATACCTCCAACTTTATCAAAAATTTTATTTGGTTCAAGAAGAAATTTTGATATCCTATATTTCTCAACAATATACGAAAGTATTGATGGCATCACCTGGACAAACCCAATCTAGTTCTTTAAAACAGCCAATACTGGATATTGGTGTTATAAAATTATTTTATAGAGAGATCATTTTTTGAAGATCATGAAGGACACCTTTGATTGAGAGTAATTTTGTTGAAGATCGTGAAGGGCACCTTCTATTAGAGCATAAATCCTTTGATTACCAATACTAGTATTTCCATTGTCATGTTATATCTTCGTTGCAGCATCTAAGATTTCTTTTGTGCGTTCATGTAACATGAAATTATGAACATTTTCATTTTCCAATATTGATAAGTCAATGCATTACTATGTTTTTTTTAGATCTCTTTAGTATGAACTTTCGGTCTTCTTTATTGGGAGGAATCATCACACCTGTAAGATAATCTTTAAGTCATTAGCTAGTAAACTGATGCTTCTTAGAAGTAAAAATAGTAAAATGGATAGAAGAAAATTACATGAATACGAATATGGAGGCAGATTTTTTATTACTTCTTCAACAATAATGAAAGATACAAATGATATATTATTCTAGAGGTAAATCAATTCTCCCACAAACCTTAGCTGCCGCTAGGAAACTCACACTAAACCCTAGAAAATAAATTAAGCACTGTTGACCTCTGAATAATACCTTAAGGAAACAGAAACCTTAGCTGCCGCTGAATCGGCGCCGCTCCAGTCATTTCTCCCCCACTTCCTGCGTGAAATCTGCTCTCGATCGCTACCTCGTTCTCTTCGTTAAATACCGACCCAAAGCCCCAACCTCCACAAGCTCTGACGCCTCTTCTCCTCCCATTCGCAATCCCACTCCAATCAGCGACTGCAGCCCTAGCTTCGACGACGTTCCTCTGTTGTATCGGAAGAAGCGACGGGAGTCCACTCGCTGTAAAGCTTCTCTAAGCCAAGGTCGACGTAAGCCGATCTTGCCTCCTGCATTGTCGACGAACTCCGTTCCTTTGACGACATCCCTCTGCTGCCCGATCGGAAGTTACGACATCAGGATCGGAAGCAACGACGGAATCGCCCCCTGTGAAGATAACTTTCTTCCTTTCACAACCTGATTCCCGATTTGATCCCATTCAAAGCTCTGATCCCAATGTCTTTGAGCCTCAAAGAGAGAGAGAGAGAGAGAGAGAGAGAGAGAGAGAGAGAGAGAGAGAGGTGCCTACCTCCTTCACAAGCTCCAAACTCCTCTCCTCTCCCTAAACCGACGTCTCCTTTTTACTCTAAGCCGAAACCAGCTGTTGAACTCCTCATTCGATGACTTTTCCTCCTGTCGTTTCGGAAGTAAGACACTTTGAGCGAAAGCAATAACAGGAGCCGCTTCCTGTGAAGGTAACTCCCTATCGTATGCTTCCTCGGCCTTCCTCGGCCAAATCCTCCAAAACAGAGAACTTAATTCTCTGTTAAGTTTTTTTAAATGATGCATAAATCCTTTTTAAGTTAATTATAGTTAATTAGATTTAATCATAGTTAATTATTTGTTAATTCTAATTAATTATTATTAATCATAAATTAATTATGATAAATTTAATTTAATTATAATAATTTATTTTTAATTAGAATTAATTAATTATTATTTAAAGAAAATTAAGCATAATTGATTAAGTTCAATTATGACTAATTTTTAAAAAATTATAATTAATTACTAATTAATTATAATTAATTAAATTAGATTATAATTAGGTATTCTTAATATTAATTAATTATTTTAATTATAATTAATTACAAAAAGGAAGAGAAAATGCAAGTGCTATCTCTCTCTCCCTCGATCCACATGCCAACATCTACAACCCCGCAAAGGTACGAATTTTCTATAACTCAGATTGTCGCTTTCGTTGTATGCGGCGGACCGGAAAATCACCTATACTCGACTTTATTGCGCGTGGTGGGATGGGACACCGGTCCGACGCCTACGATAAGGCGGGCAATCACCTAAACTCTACTTCGGCTTTCGTGGCGCACCGGAAAATCGCCTATACACGTCTTTATTGCGCGTGGTGGGATGGGACCCTGGTGCGGCGCCCACGGCGAGGCGGGGGTCGTTTATAAGTACCCCCGAGCAGGGATAAAGAAAATTATGTCTTTTAAACAGGTACCGTCAAAGGCCCCATAAACGCCTTTATTGCGCGTGGTGGGATGAAAGATCACGGCCGCGGTGTTCTCGTCCGAGGACACCTACCATACACGTCTTTATTGCGCGTGGTGGGAAAGACCCAGTTTTTCGTAGTTTTTCCCTAGACGGTGGAGATGCCGGGTGGCTGCCAAAATTTCGGGTGAATGTACAACCGCACTCGGACCTGTTTGAACCCAATAGAATAAGAACCTGGACTTTTGAACAAAATCTAAATGACTTAATAAAGAATTGAACCCAAGTAAAATGAAATTGGACTGGACTTAAGCAAGAACTTGATTTGAACATTAAGCTGATAAGGCTTGAACTTGATTGAACTCAAAAGGCTGCAGAGAACACAATTTGAACTGGGACTCAAACTTGTACTTATGAACTTTGAACTCGAGCTCAAATGAGCATTGAACTAATGATTTAAGTTAAAAGTCCAACATCTAAAGTGAGAGCCATGAATGTTAGTCAATGAATTTGATCATGCAAGTAAAAATCTATGGATGAATAAGAGACTTATATTTAAAAAAAAAGGGATGAATTGTTGATTCATTCATAAGGAATAATGCAAGCTCTTAATGAGCTTGATGACTTACTAATGATCATATACAAAGAGTATGTAATGATTGTGGCCATTCACATGCAAACAGATGTTGAAGACTTGTGGTAGAAAAAATAATGCACCTACAAACGAGGATGTGAACCTATTACACATACAACAATTCATCTACAGAAGCTATAGGAATCTTATGAATATTTGTGGATGGTCGTGGAAGACAATGAAGATCAATGAACCTACCACATTCGAACTATTACAAGCAAATACACCAAGCTATAGAGGAGCTTCATTGTATACAATGAGTTATTCATGGATGATAGTAGTAGTGTGTGGTAATATACTCATGACTGAAGCACTGAAGGGCACACAAACAGATGTGGCATGCCACCTTCAAGTAGAACACAACACATCAATAAAATAAATAAGTCTATATGATTCACCATGGGAAATCTTCCACGCATGCAATGTTCAAACTACAAGTAAGAGGGATGACTTATGATGGTTATTAGGAATATGCCACGAATACATTGAACTCCCACAAACTCGCCCACAATCAGTCATGCAAGCAAATATAGTTCTCTCCCCACAAGTAGAAGGATTTAACAATGCTGTCAAAAAACCCATCATCTACACTAAATGCTAAATACGAGAAAATGTAGAGGAACAGTAGCAAATGCAAAAGTCTAGGATCGGTTCTAGAAGACTTATATGTAAAGAGAGTTGACCACGAATAAACGGATCATGTCTACAACGAATGCAAGATCCTACAACACAAAGGCAGGAGATAAGTTAGTGCACTACGATCTACCTACAGAAAGCAACAGTAGTGCACGGCAATCTACCTGTACGAAGCAGCGAACAATTCTATTCAGAAGCTGCTACGCCACGCCACCAGATCCGCAACACTCGTACTAGCGGAAAGAAGACGTTTACAAATATTTTAAAATATCTCTGCACGTACACCGGAGTTTGTATACACATAGTTACACAAAGGGGTATGTCAAATCAATAAAATTCTAAAAAAAAACTCGTATGGGCCCCAGCGAATATGTTATTGGTACACATGTGACGTCCAGGGATGCTGCGCGGCTCAATAAGTGAATTCAAGCTCGATCCCGATCCTCCTATGCGGATCAATAGGAGTCGACATGGTTCAAACCTTCAAACTAATACACGGTTGTGAGGACCGATTTATTTGTTTTAATACATTCATATTAGGCCTTCAAGGCCTTTAATCAAGAGAATTCACTTACAATGACAAAGATCCTACGAAACCCGATCATTTGTCGACAATTCGACAGAGTCGACAAGGTTCAAAGCATAAGTATTTTAAAATGCCCCCAAATACCCGCATGGGCCCCGGTGAGCGTGTTATTGATACACACGTGACATCTAGGGATGCTGCGCGGGTCAATAAGTGAATTCAAGTTCGAACCCGATCCTTCTATACATATCAATAGGAGTCGACAGGGGTTCGAACCATTAAGCAAATATAAGGTTATGGCGAAGGGTATATTTATATTAATACATTCATATTAGGCCTCTGAACCTAGCGGTTTTGCCGCCAAATGACACCGCAGGATAAACGGTTATTACTCGGGGCCCTCTGAACCTAGTGGTTTTGTCGCCAAATGGCATCACGAAATACCGGTTATGGTCAGAGCCAATACGCTCCTTATTAGCATCAAATCCTTGAGATATGAATCAATATGATATGATTGATAGGACACAAAGCCCTCTATTAGCTAAGGTTGATTCAAAATTTGTCCCCTTAGACAAATATTCAACCCAGGTCTACAAGGTCCCCTTGGACGAAGCAACACATGGATGCATATAGCTGCTATAGATGTTATGTATA
>NW_021319370.1:465987-474797 GCF_001605985.2 Dendrobium catenatum | reverse complement strand
TGATGTAGACAAAGGGGGGGGGGGGGTCAACTCTTGTCCAAAATAATATGAATTTTGGCTTCCCTTGAGTCTACTAATTGAGCTGGAATTTTAGCTCATTTATGAGCTGGATTTTAGTTCATTAAATGGAACTAAAAGATAGCTCATTATTAGCTATGATTTTAGCTCATATTTATCTTTTATTTAAATGCACTTTTATTATAGTTTTTACTGTCTTAAAAGTTGTCTCTTGGGTTTCCAAAAAGAGCTTTTGGAACCCAAGATAGTTGTTTAGTCTTCCCATGTGTGGCTCCTTGAATTCCACCATGGCTTTATTTTCTTTTGCCCCCTTGGATTCCGGCCGGCTGTTGGTTTCCCATGCCTGTGCTCCCTCCTGTGACCGTGCCCCCTTGGTTCCCGCTCGGCCTCCTTGGTTCCCGCAGCCGCCACTTCGGTTCTTGGGTTGGGATGTGTTTTTTCGTGCAAAGTAATTATGTGTATGTTGTGATGTTTAGAATTCCTATGAGAATTTAATGTTAGTGTCTTTTGGTCCTCCCCTTTCATACCTATATATATGGGGGTATTGTAATGTTTTAAAAAGTTGAATGTGATGTTATTTTTGGAAAAGTTATAACCTGCGGGTTTGCTTGGAAATCATGCGGGCTCTTTCCACCATTCTTTCTCATCCCCTCCGGAAATCCTGCGGGCTCTTTCCAACCTTTCTTCTCGGGCTTCTAACCTCTTTCATCTCTCCCGCAAGTGCCACTCCACCTGTATCCCTCTTCTCAAGTGAAGCAATTTTAGGGTGTCTTTGATCGAGTCAAGTTTTGTTTTTTTTAATTTCTTTATATTTCTTTAATTTGAAATATAAGAGTTAGTTTGTCCTCATTCTAGTTTTTCTTCTTCGTCGTGTTCTTTGTCGTCGTAGAAAGATAATTTCTTTCTATATTTTTTGTGATAAAAAAATATAGGGCCCCCCTATATTTTTTGATTGCATTATTTGGTATCAGAGCAAGTTAGGAAGTCCTAGGTTTGTGGTTTGTCAAATTTGTTTTAGTCGTCAAGTGGTAGTTTGTCAAAGTTTTGTTGTCAAATTTTGTTTTGTCGAGTTTGTTAAAGAGTCTTAATTTGAGTCTAAGTTTAGGCTGAATTTTTTGAGTCTTTTTTTTAGTCTGTCAAAAAATGGAAAATACCCAAAATATGGCTACATTCAAGAAAGAAAGCGATCAACATAATCCTGATGTCCCACTTCTATTGGACAGATGGTTACCTACAGAAGGAGATTCTACCGACTCACTTCAAGATCGTTTATACAAGCTTCAGTATCACATGTTCCTATGTGATCAAAAACTTGAGAGCTTTGTCCATTCCTTCTTCTACCTCTCGTAAGCCTTTTGAGAAAAGTGGTAAAGTTTCAACATCCACAGAGTCACCTATATCTCCTTCATATAAAGAAAGGTCAGAAACATTAAATATAGGAGAAGTTCCAACAGTAATAGGTAGATCCAAGAGGT
Source organism: Dendrobium catenatum (assembly GCF_001605985.2). Taxonomy (NCBI): domain Eukaryota; kingdom Viridiplantae; phylum Streptophyta; class Magnoliopsida; order Asparagales; family Orchidaceae; genus Dendrobium; species Dendrobium catenatum. The sequence continues at coordinate 473,304 of NW_021319370.1, read as the reverse complement.
ATGCATTTGTGCCCAGCTTTCAGATAATTTGGAAAGGTCCGAATTTTTTTCTGCTTAGTTTACCAAAAGTTCCAACCGGAAATCGTTGCCAACGAAAGTAAGCCATTACCATGTCACATTCTTTAAAAATTACCCCTCTTCGATGTTTATCTGTAGCCGCTTTGTATTTGACATTAGTTATATGGAGTTTTTCAAGAACTTGCTCTTGGACTGATTTGATATGGTCAAAAGATTCTAAAGCTTCAGCACTTACTTTGTTAGGTAAAGACAAATCATTCCTATCCAAAATATGTGGAATAGACTGACCATATAAAATTTCAAAGGGAGTTTTTCCAGAAGTTCTATCAACAGAATTATTATATGCAAATTCAGCTTGGGGAAGAATTAAATCCCATTGAAAAGGTTTCTCACCAGCAAGACATCTCAAAAGGTTTCCCAAACTTCGATTGACAACTTCAGTTTGTCCATCGGTTTGAGGATGATAAGCACTACTAACTTGAAGAGAAGTGCCTAATTTAGCCCATAGAGTTCTCCAAAAGTGACTTAAAAATCTAGTATCCCGATCAGAAGTAAATGTACGAGGGACACCATGAAGACGAACAATTTCTTTAAAAAATAAATCAGCCACATGTGAAGCATCCGAAGTTTTTTTGCAAGGGATGAAATGAGTCATTTTACTAAAACGATCAACAACAACAAAAACAGAATCATGCTTTCTAGGAGTAACCGGAAGACCAAGAACAAAATCCATAGAAATATCCTCCTAAGGTTTATTTGGAATTGGGAGAGGAGTGTATAAACCAGTATTCTGTGATGTTCCTTTAAAAGCTTGATAGATTTTACATTGTTTCACTAATTTAGCAATTTGTTTTCTCATATGAGGCCATAAATATTTTTCTTCTACCATAACAATAGTTTTCTCTTGACCAAAATGTCCACTCAAAGCCCCACTATGAAGTTCATGCACTAACTGTTCTCTTAAGGAATTATTTGAAATGCAAAGTCTAGAACCTTTAAACAAAAACCCTTGCTGAATAATGTATTGACCCGATGGATGAGTTCCTGAAGAAAGACAGACTTCCCAATTCCCAAATGTCTTTAAAGTCAGAATCACTGGCATAAGTTTCTTTCAAAAACTCAAAAGAAGTAACAGTCGGGTAAATAGTTATTAACAAGTGAGACCTCCGACTTAAAGCATTAGCAACTTTATTCAAAACACCAGTTTTATGTTTGATATGAAAAGTATATTCTTGCAAAAATGAAACCCATTTGGCATGCCTCTTATTCAAATTTTTTTGAGAGCCCAAAAAACGAAGTGCTTCATGATCAGTATTTAAAACATATTCTCGTTGAATCCAGTAACATCTCCAGAATTTTAAAGCTTGCACAATAGCGTAGAACTCTAAATCATAAGTAGAATACTTAGACCTAGTTTCATTCAGTTTCTCACTAAAAACACAATTAGGAAACCTTCCTAACCAGCCCACCCCCTGAAGAATAATAGCTTGCCTTGGCCCCACAACGGGGCCCAAAATCACCCCCTTTACCGCCCTTGGTTCCACCCTACCAAAGGGCTGGTTTGGGTCTTGGCGCATTATAAACTTTATGACAGGCTGGGTCTACTGAAGGTTGCTTTTCCTATTGAGCTTCTAATAATAACAAACAGATATGAGAGCTTTCTTAACTGGTGAAGTTGCTTTAAGGAATTGTTTCACAGCTGTAGGTGGCGTCAGAGGAGAAACTTATATCAGAAGTTGTTCCGTGTTTAACCATCTTCACGACCATGATGGAAGATGAACTGAGAGAAGAACTAGAGAATTATGAGGGATATAAAAGATTGAGGAAATGGCAATTTGATGCAATCAAAAAATATAGGGGACCCTATATTTTTTTATCACAAAAGAAATTGACACCGACAAAACAAACACTTCCAACGAAATGATTAAGAATGAGAAGTAGGACGAGCAAACTTTTACATTTCAAATAAAACTAAAATAGAAATTAAAAAAATACACGACGACGGATTACAAATCCTGACTCGAAATCAAAAGACACCCTATAGTTGCTTCACATTTAGAAGAGGGATACAGGTGAGGTGGTCACTTGCGGAGAGACGAAAGAGGTTAGAAGCCCGAGAAGAAAGGTTGGAAAGAGCCCGCAGGATTTCCGGAAGGGATGAGAAAGAAGACGGACAAAGCTCGCTAGCTTATCCAAGCAAACCCGCAGGTTATAGTTTTCCAAAAATTACATATAATTCACTTACTTCAAACATTATAAATCCCCCATATATATAGGTATGAAAGGGAATACAAAGAGACACTAACATTAATTATCCCAAGAACCTAAACAGCACATAGCATTAAAACACTTAATTGCTTTGCACGAAAAAACACACCCAAGCCAAGGAACCGAAGAGTCAGCCACGGGAGACGAGGAAGCCGCACAGAACCAAAGAGCCACGGCCACGGGAAAGAGCCCAGGCACGGAAAACTAGCAGCCGGCCGGAATCCAAGGTGGCAAATGCATTAAAAATCATGGTGGAATTCAAGGAGCCACACATGGGAAAATAAAACATCAATCTTGGAATTCCAAAAGCCCTTTTGGAACCCAAGAGGCAACATAACTTTAAACATTAAAAACTATAATAAAAGTGCATTAAATAAAAGATAAATATGAGCTAAAGCTTAGCTAATAATGAGCTAACCCTTAGTTCAATAAGTGAATTAAAGACCAGCTCATAAATGAGCTAAAATTTCAGCTCAAATTTATTTGAGCTAGTAGACTCAAGGGAAGTCAAAAATCTAATTATTTTTTACATGAGTTGACCCCCCTTTGTCTACATCACAATTCAAATTACATAATACATAGAGAATACACAGCCCAAATAGTGGGCAAAAGGCGGGAAAGTGTGAACGCCTGAACGTCCATGAGTGGAAAAATGGAAAAACAGTTGGCACAAATATTGGGATGTAAACACAGAACAATCTTCTTCTTTCTTTGCAAATATGTAACTAGGAAATCAGGGTCTTTGATTTAGCGTGTGGTGGTTCTTTGTTGGAATGAACTGGGAGATAAAGTAGGGAATCACTGCAAGAAACCGGCAGGGTCCAGCTCGCTGGATTGTCATGCCAAGCTGGGTTAGATTGTTGTCCTCTTTATGTACTATTTCAGAATAGGTTCCTAATTCCTATTGGTTTCTTTTAACATCTTGATTGCTGTCCGCCTTTTCATCACCTTCCAGATATGATTTCAGAAATCTAGCAGCCATGATATCTTCCAATCCATGGCAAGGCTGCTGTTTGCAGTTCTTATTGGGTCCAAAATTACTACAAATCTAAATTTATTTTGCCAAATCTTGTTGGTAGTTAACTCTATAGCTGTTAAGTGTAAGAATTTGCCTTTTCAGAGATTTATCAGCGTCTATTTTATTGCGTTTGAAATATGTCATCCTTCGCAGGATTGATTAGAAAACTGAAATGCCGGTAATCCTATTTGTTCCTATCTCTTATAATACAATATATTTTTCTTGTATTATATACAATATAAATTGACAACAACAACAACATCAAGCTTTTAACCAACTACGTGGGATCGGCGACACGAAGCCTTTTTAACCAAGTTAGTGGGATCGGCTACACGAAGCCTTTTTCTCCATTGTGTCTTGTTAAAATTCAAATTCTCATTTAAATCTATTAAAAAAAAGTTCGTTTCTGAATTGACAGTGAAGTTATTTCGCTTGTCAGTTTGTGTTGGTTTACTTCCATTTGGTTACTTTTCCATTTAGATCTATCTGTCAGGAATATTTCAGTTGGTCATAATTTCAAATTACATAGCTTTTAAAGAGGAATGCAAATTTTTTTATGCTCTCTCTTTGCTGTTATGGCTTCTATATATCAAATTGTCCTCTTATATTAATCTTGCTTTTTATACATCCAGAAATCAAGCTTGTTGATGTTCCTGAGATGAACTACACCTCTGAAGACCATCCATATCCTCGTGGAGAAATCTGTGTTAGAGGACCTATAGTATTTCTAGGCTACTACAAAGATGATGTGCAGACGTAATTGCTTTTTCTCAGTAATTCTTTTGAATTTACCTCAAATTTAGTTGATGATTTGAAACCTTGAACGATGTACAGGAAGGAGGTTGTTGATGAAGATGGATGGCTGCATACTGGAGATATTGGTCTATGGTTACCTGAAGGACGTCTAAAAATCATTGATAGGTAAATTTTAAGCTTGCACCTCTGTTGCAAGTCCTACGGATAAATTATAAACTTTCCCTCATAATTTCTGTTGTTTACGCAGGTTTTTTTGTTTGTGAAAATCTGCTTCATTATGTTTCTTGGGAACTTCCACTACTTGTCCCTTTACTGTTTATCTGGTGAAGCAGCTTATTAAAAATTGAATTAACACTAGGAAGTTTTACTCCATGACAATATTTTGACAAAATTTTTGCATGCTAAAAAAAAAAATTCACTCAAGTCCAGCTTTCTCTCAAGGATATAGGTAGAGTTTTTAAGAGTACGGTCTAAAAAGAAGGGATGTCAAGGCCATGATGTCTTGATTCAGATGTGAAAAAGTGATTGCAACCACTCAGCATGTGGGCTAGTGGTGATGAGGACATCAGGCTTTGGAGAGTTTACCAGAGGCGGGGCCGACGATCTACGGCCACAATCGCACCGATTTATTTTTGAGTTATCATATGTATTTTATTTATTTTATGCATTTTTCGTTTCTACCCTCACTTGAGGGAATTTTGTTTGTGACCCTTAGGGGCATATGTGTCTTTTTTTATTGTTCATTGTAAACCCTAGCTATTTATATCCCCTCTTCCTCTTTGGATAGGTAATAAATGTTTATTATGAAAATTTCAGCAACCATGTGTTTTTGTGAGACCTTAGAGTTCTTGGAGAAAAATTCCTAGGTGAGGGAATTAGATCACCCACTAGCCGCAAGAAACATCCGGGTTCGTCATCTTTTCTTTCTCGTCCCCTCCCTTCCTACTCCATTAAACCGCCAGTGATGTATAACTAAATGCTTAAAATGAATCTAAAAGAATTTGCACGATTTCTTGGTAAGAGCAATTACGATTAAAACTATTAGCAAATTAAACGAACAAATAAAATATAAGAGTGGTCACTTCCGTTTAGGCTAAGTTGCATACTAAGCATTTGGATTATCAAAACAACATAGAAAATCAAGTCATGCAAATAGAATAGCCTTCAACAGAAATCCCTAATCTAACAATAAGATTAGAAGCCAATAAAGTGCACTCAATCCTACGTTTACTAAGCTTAGGCAAAGGTGAAGTTCGGTTCCTTGTGAATCTCCATCACCTACAAGATTAGGGGAATTAGAGAAGTAAAATAACAAGGGGAAGAAGTTCACCCTTATCAAAACCCGGAGACAAGTAGGCGATGTGTTGACAAAGTTTGACGTAGTTTCTTGTGAAGGTTCAATTGGAGGAGAAGAGATCTCTTCCAAGCGTCGAAGTGTTGAATATATTGATCCTTTGTCGCATTGAAGAAACCTTCAAGAAAGAAGGGGGCTTCCTTCAACAATTCAAGTAGGAGAAGGCCGGCCACGGAAGGAGAACCACACGTGGAGTAGGGTGAGATTGATGGAGCGCTCTAATTTCAAAAATCTGAAATAAATTTCAGATTTTGAAAGTAAGGGGGGGGGGGGGGGGGGAGGGGCAAAAATTAGGAGGGGAAATTAATCTCCCTAAATTGGGCGAGGAGCGTTAATGAGAGAGAGAGAGAGAGAGAGAGAGAGAGAGAGAGAGAAGGGAGGAGGGGGCGGCGGCAACTTGAGAGAGAAGGTGGGGATTTATTTCCTAAATCAATTATTTGATTTTGAGAAATAAATTAGGAGTATGAGCTTTAGCAAAATTCGGCCAAAGGAGATGAGGAGGTGTTTGAATTCTTTCCAAAAGAGCCAATGGGGTTTTGGAAAGAAATCCCCAAGGGGAAACTAGTGGGGCCGGCGACAATAGGGAGAGGTGGGCTTTAATGAGGCAATCAAGGCTTCCTTAAATTAATAAATTAAATTTGGGAAGAAATATCTCATCCCAAATTAATTTAAAATTCAAAAGCTATGATTTGGAAAGTTTCCAAAATTAGGATTTCTAATTTAGGAAATAATTTCAAATTCAAATAAATTTGAATTTGCCTTTAATTGCATTGCCTAAATTAAGAAAACTAAATTAGGAAAGCTTTAATAACAAAGGGGAGTTGGGAGGGGGGCCAAAGAAGGGCCGGCGACAAGGTGGAGGGGTCATGGGTGGTGGGGTGGCTGGATTTAGCCGTCGGGTGGGAAAAACAAGGAAGGCCGACGATTAGGTTAGGGATGGAGGTAGTGTGGCCAGATGGTGGTGGTGGGAGGAGGGAAAGAAAGAGATAGAAAATAAGAACCACGAACCCGACCGTCTCCAAGGTTGGTTGATGTAGGCAACGGGGGGTCAAATCAAGTTGGATTTTATTTTCAGTAAGCTTTAATATCTTCTACTAGATGTCAGCCTATGATGCACCAACACTTCTCCTCAAAGAGGCGTGCAGTGTCCGACACCGTGTATGACACGACACTCGTCCGACACTCCTCACACAAACCCTAGATCTCAAAAATGATTCAAATTCAAGATGAGCCCCTCTCCCTCCTAATCCTCCTAATTAACAATCAAGGATTCCTACAAATTACCTAAACAACCCTTTGCATTTAAAAATTTCCCTCCCACATAATTAAATCAGCCCCAAGTGGGGTCCACCTTGTCCGCCCCCTCCTCTGGGCGTTTCCGCCCCCGCCTAATGTAGACTCGGGCTGAACCGGGTCTAGCCGGCCCCTCTTGGGCCGGTTCATGCGTAACATTACTCCCCTCCCAAAAACTCACCTTGTCCTCAAGGTGAAAAGAAGGGAATTGCTCCTTCACTCTTTTAAAAGGCTCCCATGTAGCGTCGAAATCTGGAAGGCCTCTCCATTTTAGCAGCACTTCTTTGTTGCCCATTTTATCTGGTCGGACTCCTGCAAGCTCTAGTGGTTCTACAACCACTTCTAAATCCTCCGTCATAGTAGCTGGTAGTTCTGCACTCACTGCATGCTCCCCAATGGCTCTTTATTATTATTTGTCATTTTTAATATGATATTACATTAATATATATAGAATATATAAAAAAATGTATTGCCGTGTCAGCGCCGTACCCGTGTCCTATATTTTCAAAAAAAGCCGTGTCTCGTGTCGCTATGTCCGTGTCCGTGCATCATAGATGTCAGCTCATTAATATCTAGTAGAGTGTCTTAAGCTCATAAATTGAAGATTTAT
>NW_021319370.1:450196-465887 GCF_001605985.2 Dendrobium catenatum | reverse complement strand
AATGCTCGGTATTTGCTCGGTACTTGCTTGGTAATGCTCGGTATTTGCTCGCCTGGACGCTCGGTACGAGGAACACAGAGAGTGAGAGAGAGAGCGACTGAGAGGAAGTGGTTCCGTGTGGTCTTTCCAGCCGAAGGAGAGAGCGGTGTTTTTCCTGCTTGCCTGTGCTCGTCCGAACGAGAGTAAGGGAGAGCAGAGCCGGTCAGCTTTGCTTGTGTTCGTCCAGCCCGAGCAACAAGGAAGCCCGATCGGGCCTCCCGTGTCGGTGAAACCGGGGAAAGAAAGAGCCGCAGCTGCGGCTCTACCGCTGTCGCGCGACCCAGGTGGAGCGAGGGACCCCTCCAACGCCCTCTTGCTTGCGTTTCTGACGTCCGTCCGACCATACCAGAGGGAGGAAGAAGCTCTCCTGTGTGCAACCGAACTCAACCAGCACACAGGGATCTTTTCTCGTGCAGTTCTCCCTACCTTCATCTTTGTTTCTCTCTGAAATTTAAGGGGGCTGCCATTTCTTCTTTTTCCGAGCAAGTACCGAGCAAATACCGAGTAGTACCTAGCAATACCGAGCAAATACCGCGCATATTCGTTTCGGTTGGGTCGTCGGGCCCGCGTGGTAAAGAGTAAGCGCACGTGGCGATATATTATAGGCTACCTGATGTATCTCTACGTCAGGTAACCTGAGGCAATAAAAATTCCTTCTCAAGGGACGGAAGAAATGCAATTTTAGGAAGTTGTTTGTGTGTTTTAATTTCATAAGTTTGTAAGTGTCAAGAGTTGTAAGAGTCGTTTAAAAATTATAAAAGTTGTAATTTGTCTATTTTGTCATATTTTGTCTAGTTTTGAGTAATTTATGTAATTTTCTTTTATCCTAGGAAGAGTTTCTCTTGCTCGCAAAAATTTGGGGGTGATCTGAGTTCCCTCTCCTAGGGATTCACCAATCAAACTCTCAAGCTCTCACAATAACTCATGCAATGAAGAAATTTTTAATCAATCATTCATTAATTTTCAAAGATAACATAGGGGCTATAAATAGCCTCGTATATAAGACTCAAAATAAAAGACAACAATGTCCTCAGGGCTTACATACGACTCGTAAGCGGTAAAAACGAAAAAATAATTACAATATAAATAATAAAAGACAAATATTATAATAAAAAACGAATACATGACATGACTCAAAGCTATATCAGATCGATTGTCGTCGACGGCCATGCCTCTGCTGTATTTTCCATACTCTGATGTCCCCATCAGCCAGCCTCCCCACCAAATTCCCCCTCTAACCGCCGGCCACCAAGGGCCTTACCCCTTTCATAGCCGCCGGCCCTCTCACCCCACTACCTCCTCTGTATAAACAGACATGTACAAACAGATTAAAATAGCATGAATATATTCAAACAGATGATCCTGCACAAATACATTAGACTTGTTAAGATCATTCTGGCATGCTGAATTTGAAGAAATAACTTGCAAGCATATAGCAGTTCAATGGAGTTATAAAAATTAACATGTATCAGGCATAAGAATTACTTGCTCACTATATTATAGATTATCTCAATCGAATTATAGGATCTTCTTCGGAATAAATTTTTGAATTTCTATCGCCTTGATGTCTTCGTCTTTCATAAACAAACTAATAAAAATATTTTTCTTAATTTAATACAAGTTCCTAAAATGACAATTTGAAGTTAATGCAATTGATGCAATCTCAAATTTTTTATAATAAAAAGAAAGACACAACTATACTAAAAAGGAGAGATAACTTAGAAACTTTAGAACAAACTCTTACATTTCATATAAAAAGAACACTTAGAAATATAATATTAAAAGATACTTTTATATATATAAAGACACTTACAAATGACTCAAACAAGGCTTATAAAAGAAACCTAAACTTGCTTTCATTCGTCGAGAAGAAAGATACAGATGGAATGGCACTTGCGGAGAGACGAAAGAGGTTAGAAGCCCGAGAAGAAAGGTGGAGAAGCTCGCAAGCCTTCCAAAGAAGTAGAAGAAGAAGTGGACAAAGCTCTCAAGTTTTTCCAAAAAACCCTAAGATTTCTTTCTAAAAATCACATTTTCTCACTTCTAAAACAGCCATAAACATCATCTATTTATAGACAAGAGAGGGGGAACTAAACAGCCCCAAAAACTCTTCACATCTAAATTAAATGAGGGAATGATAAGCCAACAGCCACCTAATAATATTCCCAATTTTACACAGGAAACAAAGCACTAAAACCATGGAAAAGCCCCCCAACAGCTACGGGAAAGCAGCCCAGGCGGAACACGAAGAGGCAGCCGCAAGAACCAAGGAGGCCCGCACGGAATCGAGGCACCAAGGCACGAGAAAACCCTCCAGCACAGCCAACCGAAAAGCCAGCCACGGAATCCCATGGGACAACTCATAATTTAAGAAGAAAAGGGGAGGAGAAGAGATCAAAATAATGAGCTACCAATAAATTAATAAATGAACTAAAAATATAGCTCATAATGAGCTTACTCTTAGTTCAATAAATGAACTAAAAATCAGCTCATAATGAGCTAAATTTCATCTCAAAATTTAATGAGCTAGCAAGCTCAAGGAAAGTCAAAACCTAAATTTTTGGATTAGTTTTGACCCCCTTGCCTACATCAGACTCCCCTACTTGAAGAACTCATCTCTCGATGAGTTGCCCTTAGCTTTCTTCTGAGGAGGCGAGGATGGAGCATCCAACTCCTGGATCTTCGCTTCATATTTCTTCAGGATCTCTTCTCGCTCTTTCTCGAATTGTCTTTGAAGATACTTCTTCCATTTCTCGAATTTCTGATCACATAAGAACATATGATATTGATGCTTGTATAATCTGTCTTGTAGTGGATCTGTTGAATCACCTTCTGTTGGAATCCATCTGTCCATCGGAAGAGGGACATCAAGATTGTCTGGATTGTTTTCTTCCATTACAGAATCCATCTTTTTGTCTTTTTCCATTTTTTTAAGAGACTCAACAAAACTCACAAGACTCACAAAATTACTATGATTTACCACGATTTATTAGAACTCACAAACAAAAAAACTTATGACATTAAGACACACGACAAACTGACTCATAAACCTAAAATTTCCTAACTTGCTCTGATACCAAATTTATGCAATCAAAAATTTGGGAGGGCCCCAAATTTTTGATAAAAAAAAATTCTCTTTCTAGGATCTAGAAACTTTCAAAAACTAGTCAAATTAAACAAAAACAAACTTTACTTATATAAAATAAAAGACTTACAAACTTGACTCTTACAAACGACACAAACACAAATTAGAGACATAAACTCCTAAAGTTGCTTTCCTTGAGAAGAAGGATACATGTGGAATGAAACTTGCGGAGAGACGAAAGAGGTTAGATGCCAAGACGAAGGGTGGAGAAGCTCGCAAGCCTTCCTAGAAGAAGAGAAGAAGTGGACAAAGCTCGCAAGCTTTTCTAAAAACCCTTAGGTTTTCCATTCCAAAAATCACATTTTTTACTCACTTAAAACAGCCACAAAACATCATCTATTTATAGACAAGAGAGGGGGAACTAAACAGCACCAAAAACTCTTCACATTATAAATTAAATGAGGGAATTGATAAGCCAACAGCCACTTTACTGCCTTCCCCCAAATCTTCATAGGAAACAAAGCACCAAAGCCACAGGAAAAGCCTCCCAACAGCCACAGGAAAGCAGCTCAGGCGGAACCCGAAGAGGCAGCCGCAAGAACCAAGGAGCCAGCCTTAGGAATCCAAGGGGCAAGGCACGGAATTCTTCCCAGCGCAGGAAACCAAAAGCCAATCGTGGGAACCAAGGAGCCAAGGCAGGCGAACCCAACAGCTATCCACGGGAACCAAAGGGACAGCAAATTGGGGGAATGAACATCAATTTATGAGCTAAAAATGCTCTCTACCAGACATTAATGAGCTGATACTAATAGAGGACCTAAAAGCTCACCAAATTTAATATTCAAAATGTTTTGACCCCCCCCCCTGCCTACATCAGCAATTAACCGCAAGTTGAGTTAGAATTCGAGTGACCGAACGCATGTGAACGAAACAGAAGGGCGGAACGTCTGGGCGGACCGAACGCATGCGAAGGAAGATTTTTTAGATCCGTTTTGCCATTTTTAGAGAACGATTGCGTGGGAGGATAAGAATTAACAATTTTTTCTTATTCCTATCTATAAAGAAGTGATAATTTAGAAGAAATTTTAATGAATGAGAGAAATGACTGAGGAGAAAAAGGGAAGCAGGTTATTGATTTTCTTCTTTCCTTTTGGTATAAATTTCCTTATTTTTCTTTCAAATAAAGCAAGAAACATTTTCATAAACAAAAAAGAAAGAGATCGAATGCGAAGAGAAAGAAAAAGGAATTGAACTTTGGAATTCCTTTTTAAGGAAAGGTAAGTAATTTAGTTTGAGGTCATATGTTTTCATTTCTTGTTTCTTTTACTGAATAAACAATGTGAACTATATTTTAATTTAGGTTGGAAGAAGCCAAGTGATATAGATTTTGGTTTGACGGTGGATGAAGTTTTGCGAAAAAGGAAAGGAAATCTTGTGAGGTAGGTTTGTAGAAGAAATACAATGCTTATTGAGATATTTAATTGAAATTTAATTTTAATTAAATCATTATATTCTTGTGAGAAGGAATACATATTAAAGTATTATAAATATTATAAAGGAATAGGAATGTGAGATGATATGCATAAATGATTGAAATAAATGAAATAAAGATAAGAAAGAGAATGTATATTAAATTTTAAATGAATAGATGTATATTAAAGGTTGTACGTATTGTATTTTTCATGTTAATTGTTTTAACAGTTACTCATTGAGTTTACTTTGTAAACTCATTTCATTTTAACAGTTATCCACTGAGTTTACTTTGTAAACTCATTTAATTTTAACAGTTACCCATTGAATTTATTTTGTAAACTCATTCCATTAGATAAATCTTCTAGGTAAGTCTCCAAAGAATTTGAAAATGGTAGAAGGGAGGAGTATGTCTATAGAAGACGGCGAGAAAATGAAAATAGGTAATTATGTATTATACAAATGTTAAATATTTGAGAAAATTATGAAATAGTGGCTCTTTAGTTGTTTTTGAGAAAGTTGTATGTTGTATTGTGTGTGAGTTGTATTGAATTATTTTATTGTCCGACTTTTTGTTCTCGCCTCGTTAAATCAAGCATCCGGACTAGGTTGTGACATATAATTTATTGTATCTCACATTTTTATTTTGTAAAAAAAGAAAATTAAATTTTTTATTTTTTCTCCAAAACCCCAAATTAATCGCCCTCGCTCATTACCTTATTTTCTGAACATTATCATTTTCATTTCTCTTTGGTAGGTTGTGGATGGGGTTTTACAATAATGCTCGATGTCATCTCAATATCAACATCTAATATCATCGCAACATAATATTTCAAAATAATCTCAACATCAAAGTCTGACATTATATGAACATTGGCACTCGACGTTAGCAATTTTTACACGTACAATCACTCCTGCATTCCATCTCGACATCTCATGTTTGTCTAATGTTTTATTAACATCGATGAACAACTTCATCTCAAGATCGATGGCCGATGCCATCTTGACATCAATACTTGATACCCATTACACAACAATAATGCTCGACTATCGAGAGCATTGCATCTTTTCTATCTTTGCCTAACACGACATTGACGCTCGACTCTTGACATCCTAATATTAATCATTTTAAGCACAAATCTTGAATAAATGACTTATTTTTTCTCAATGATTCTTAGTATTTTACTTATTCAATTTTTAAACACTATTTTAAGGATATTAAAATTATAATATCACGTCTAACTTGTTCCAGTGTCATATATTTATAATAATCTATGTGTCTCGTTTTCGTTTCTTGCCCGTATCTCCATATTCGTGTCATGTCCATATTGTCATATTCGTGTATGTATATCATAGGTTATAAGTTTAAACCTCTAGGCCTTCTCTCAAATCTTCGGGATGTAAACCTTAGTCCCTAATGGAATGCATTTTATAATCATGTGAGGGAATTGAATTCAAATGATGTACAAACTACTGGAAAGCTGTCAATCTTTGATGAGTTTTACTAGCAGGTTTTGTTAATGAAGTAGGCAAACTAGAAAGAAAAATCAGATAAGGAGAACGATGGGCAACACTTAAACCAAACTCGATTCAAATAGTAGCAATCATCCAAAACACAAAACCCATGGACAAAACGAGAATTGAAATCAAACGAAACAAAAGAAAAATAAAGGAATGCTATCCTCAGAACAACCGACATAATAATTTCCTCACATGCATCGAAATGTAGGTAAAGTAAAGTATATGCTTAGGGCTAGCAAACCGATGGTCCACCACAGCAAGAAGGTCCAAACGTCCAACCAAACTCCTCCGGCAAATGCTCCCAAATCAGCCAACCAATAACACTAGGAAGCTCAAGAAGAAAGATACAGGTGGGGTGGAACTTGCTTAGAGAAGAAGAGGTAAGAAGCCCAGACGAAGTAGAGAAGAAAAAGAAGTGGAACAAGCTCTCAAGCTTTTTCAAGAAGAGAAAACCCTCAGGTTTTACAGACTTTGTTCAACAATATTCAACAACCTTTTCCTTCCAAAACATCTTCTATATATAGGCAAGAGATGGGAACCAAATAACCATAACACCTCCAACCAAACCAATTAGATTTAGGGAAATGAAAGACCAACAGCCACAAAACAACAGCTCCCAAGCCGGCCCAAGAAACAGAGCAAAAAGGCTACGGAAAACCCAGCTGGAAGCCACAGGAAACCCAGCCAGCAGTGGTCCCGAACAGCCAGCACAGAGAATGAACCGTAAGCACAGGAAAAATAGCCAGGGCCACGGGAACAACAAAAGCCCAAGGAAACCGAGGAGACAAGGAGGAAAACGAGAGGCAGCATGGGGAAGGGAAATGATCAAGTTCCACCATAATGAACTTCCATTAATCTTAAATAAATGAGCTAAACTTCAGCTCATTATGAGCTAACCAAGGCTCAAAAATAATGAGCTAGCACTTTTGAAAATATAGCTCAACACCAAAGTAACCACCACCTCTCAATATCAACACAGCTCAAAACTGAGAACCATAAGCCCAACCCGAGAACCAGCAGCAACCCAAGGGACCCAAACAAGCTAGCAAACCAAGGTCTACCAAGCCCAAGGGCAACCTACCATGATCATTGGATGCCTTCCATCATTGGATAGCTAAAAGAAATATAAAACTAAATGAAAAACTAATGTGCAATGTTTGATAATAAAAATACAAAAATCATGAATGCATCAGCTAAGCAATTTTTATGCTGAATTTTAATAAGCTACATGTATCATTTCTAGTTCATTTAAATTTGATTGAAAATGGTAAGTTGTAGAATTTCAATGAATTTTTTGTCGAAGATTTTAGTATCATGGTGTAAATCTCTAAGAAATTTTCTCTAATAATCATAATGAAATAGTTGGCCTCATAGGATGCCCTCATTTATGCGATCTTCTTTTGTCCCTTTTTCTCATCTAGGGAACGCATCTTCATCCTTGCTTGCACGCCCTCCTCACTACTAACAAACCCCCCCATTGGGTCTATTATGTGTGCTAGAACTCCTCACACTTGATTGTGCCCAACACCGCCAACCTTTAGACACCCCAACAAATCCTTGCTATGTGAAGTATGGATAGAATATTATTTGTTAGATTAGTAAGCAATGTGGTTGTTTTTATTTTACTAGTTCATTCATTCCTTGCGCATATTACAAAGGAGAAATGAAAACATGTGATGACCACTCAAGTGTATTTCTTATTTTTTTTAAAGCTATTTATTTAGCTCAAATTGTTTGACTAGTTGATATTTAGTAATTCTTGTGAGCATTGTTTTTTAGATTAATAAAAAAGTGTGCATTATACTTTTTTGATGTGACCTAATGATTCCTCATTCTAATGCAAACCCTTTTAAATGTTGTACAAACCTAACAAAACCACGAACACCTACTCGGAGCAAACTCCAGCTCTAGCATCGTCTAGGGCGCATCTCCTTATCCATCATCTTCGTTGGTCTCTCCTTATCATACCAGCTTGTCCTTCCCTGTCTACGGCATTCTACCTTTGATGTTATCTCAATGGTGCAATGCCTTTGGTATTGGCGTCCTCCCTGCCACACACAGCTATTGCTTTCTCTGATGGCGCTTAAGCATTTGCTCCATCATCCCTGCTGCTGCAAAGGGCTCTAAATCTTGTGGAGATCTGACCTTTCTGGAACTTCTCCCATCAATCCATTCCCCTATTGCAGATCAACAACTCCAGCCATTCTCTTTCCACCTCACCTCTTGATATCACCCATTTGGGATTCGTATTATCAGGATTCCCATATTTTCCTATGCATTCTCTATATTTAGTGTGCATTGGCGCTCTCTTTGGAATGGAAAGTATTGGTGCTTCTCTCGTATATTTTTCAACAATATGGTCGCTTTAAATTGTATTATTTTATACCTGTTTGACCCTCTCTTTTGTGTGATACAGCAGATCACGTCTTGCTTTCGAAGTTTTAATAAAATGCATGAAAAAGTTGTTAAAATCTATATGATTATTGATTAACCTCTTTTGAGAGTTGGTACATCTCTGCTTTGTGCATATCTAAGAACACATGTTGTCTGATTGCATTCATTTGCTCTTTCAAAAACTGTAGGAAAAAGAACATTTTTAAATTGGCTCAAGGGGAGTACATAGCTCCTGAGAAAATTGAAAATGTATATGCAAAATGCAAATTTATTTCCCAGTGCTTTATCTACGGTAAGTTTAATTCTTTTATCTCAGTATTGAACCTCAAATTTCTTCATAGTATTTTCTGCGAAACAAATATGCATATTCATAATTGCCTTTTGGATGCAGGTGACAGCTTTAACTCGTGTCTTGTTGCAATAGTAGCAGTTGAGCCTGACATGTTGATTGCTTGGGCTGCATCAAAAGAAATCCAGGTGGATTCTTTATTGCTCTTGCTGTAGTTTTGATTTCCTTCTTACTCTTTATTGATGAGATCTTCACTGATTTAACATAGACTATAATTATATTCAAATTAATTAAGAGATAACCTGTCTTTCTTTTGTTTTTTTTCTCTTTTGGAGAAGTCCGAACATGATAAAATAGCAGGGAATCAACTGCATTTATACCTGGAATACAGAAAAGTGACCACTCTTCACAAATTAATCTTTTTTCTATTTTGTTTTTCATTTTTGGCAGTATGAGAACCTTGAACAGCTTTGTGCTGATCCAAGGGCACGAGCTGCTGTACTTACAGAGATGGATGACGTAGGAAAGCAAGCTCAGGTGACTTATCTTACTTAATTGGTGATTCTATGCTTTATGAAACTTTATCAGTACAAAATGTTCTTATAACCATCCAAATGTCAACAGCTGCGAGGTTTTGAATTTGCAAAAGCTGTCACCCTAGTACCAGAGCCTTTCACCGTGGAGAATGGTCTTTTAACCCCAACATTCAAGGCAAGTATTTGTTATTTGTGGGGTTTCAGCTTACTTGTTTTATAAATATTTTGGATGTTGCCGAGTTTCTGGAATAACTATTATTTTGGGCATTTGAGTTATTTTCTGATGTAGAGATCTTGGAACTTGCACTTTAGATGCTGCATTCAATTCCTTTGCGTCACCTTGGTAATCTATAGTATTCTACCTCCCTCGCTAAATTGGCAACCTATAGCTCTTGCACCTCCTCTATCGGATGTAAATGCTGCTAACCTGCAATATCCAATTTGGCGGATTGCCATCTTAAGCAATCCACCATTATTTCACCTTTCATTTGCAGTCCACCAACGATTATTTTCTTATGTAAATATTTTGTTAAATACTAAATTGATTGCAATTAATTAGAAAAGTAGATGTATTAGATATATCTCTATGTTACGAAAGGTGGAGTTAGACTAAAAAGACTTGGTTAGAAAACATTAAAAAGCCCTTCTTTTATTAGATTTAAATGAGAATTTGATTCTTAATACAACACCATGGAGAAAAAGGATTCATTCAGTTGACCTCGCACAATGGGATAAAGATTTGTTGTTGTTGTACTAATTTGATTTTAATTAATTAGGTTAATTCTTTTCTATATTTTCTTTATGGCTTGTCTCCCTTATAAATAGTGTATCTCTTTTACTTATTTGAATAAGAAAAAATATGTAGTATTCTTGCACTTATTTCAAAAATCTATTAGAGCTAAACTTGATTTTGCTAGACAAAAAGTGACTTCCCTTCGTCTTCAAAGGTTCCATGAAGATCTTGTAGATAAAGATCTTTATTAAGATCTATAAGAGCCCATTTTTTGCTCGTTTGAGCCTTGCCGATATCACAACCCATTTCTCATCGAGTTGCAACCTCACGCAAGCACCTTCACATGTTCATTACTTTGACCACGTCTCACCAGCATATAACTTGTGACCTTCTTGCGTGCTGATTTCTCAAATGTTTGACTAAGCAACTTAGGCTCGACAGAAAGACTGGGGAGATTAGGAAGACAGCAAGGAAAACAATTGCAATGGAGAGGAAAAGAGGCTCGTAGTGAAGTAGGGCAGGAAGAGCATTTTAAGATCATGGTTCAAGCTGGAGTTCGACAGCCTCAATTTCTTTGAGCTTTGTCTCCTACAGACGAATCAAATGCATTCGTCATGCTTGCTTAACTTGCTTAATCGCAGGCCCGTGTCCTCATACTGCCTCATGGGCACGTACTGCCTCATTCTTTAAGAGTTTTTTTTTTTTAATCATGATGATAGTTGAACACAAAATAGTTAAACATGAAATGGACTTGAAAATAAGTATTCATTTGGTGTCTTCCTCTACCATGAATCAAGATATCATGATCACACTAATATCCAAGAAAACTTCTTCGAGTCTTTTGCACTAAAAGAAATCAATGTAACTGTAAAAAATGTAAGATTTTGAATTCTTTTAATATCTTGTAAAAAAACATTTCATTCTCTTTTTATCAATATAAATTCAGAGGCATTTCAAACACACTTAACCTTCCACCCTAGTCATCCCTCTAAACTTCGCAACCCTTTGCTACAATTTATAATAACATATAGGGACAATCTCAGGTGTTAGTTGGTTTACATTATTCATGGATGATCACATTATAACCACTTTAATGTGAAACAAATGCTAGATTCAGGAATTGCTTTGGAATAATACTAAATTGACAACCTTAGCAATTATATATATTAATGGTGACCAAGGTCCGATTTAAGAGACTTCTAAATTGTTGATAAAGTAATAGCAAGCAATTACAAGTATTGGTGGGGAAAAATAAATTAATAACCAAGATAATAAGTACTTATCCGCAAGTCACACAAATCCCACAATTTACAATTAGAACAATCACAATGAAGTTCCCTCACTGACACTCTTTAAATAATTTCAGTAGAAGAAAACATGATAAGATATTAACAACATCACTAAGAAGTAAACATTTAATGTTTTGAGTAACAAAAAGCTACCCGGAAAAGAAGTAGTGGGTGAACTGGAGTTGAGTTGCCATTGGACAAGTGGTCTTCGATGATCAATGGCGGTTGCAATAGAGAATCTAATCCAATCAACATATTCTTTGATGATGTGGTCGATCTTGAAGTCGATGTTAAAGAATGGAGACCAGTGAATGTTGACTAAGCCTTGATCGTCAAGTACTAAGTCATGATCAAGCTCAGAATCAACATCCATGGATGACGGGGCTGTCCATAGTTTGGGATAGGGAGTTCGGTTTTGACGTGCTAAAAGTGAAGAGGAGGTGGCTGTTTGGGAGAGAGGTTGTTGGCTAAAGAAAAGAAAAGGGAAGAGGAGAAGGGGTGGCAGCACTAGAGAATTAATAGGGGAGGGAAGTGGGGGCAGCAACTATGAGGAAATAATGGGGGAAGGAAGAGAGAGCAGTAGCTAGTAGGAAGTTAATAGGGGAAGGAAGAGAGGGCAGTAGCTAGTAGGAAGTCAATTTTTCAAAAAATTTGCTCTATAAAAACTAGATTGCAAACCCAAATTCAATTTCTTTGGATTGACAATATGAAAGAATATTTTCATTCAATTCTATGAGAATATCTCTTTCAGTAAAATAAAATTTATCAAACTTCGTTTATTCATACTCAATAAAGTAGGATAGCATAAAGGAAAAATAGACCTCTTTTGCAAGTGTCAATTAATTATGATCATTAGTCTTATCCCAAAATATTATTGATGTAGACAAAAGGGGGGTCAATCCATGTCAAAAATAATATGATTTTTGGCTTCCATTGAGTCTACTATTTGAGCTGAAATTTTAGCTCATTTATGAGCTGGACTTTAGTTCATTTATTGAACTAAGGGTTAGCTCATTATTAGCTAACATTTTAGTTCATTTATTATCTTACTTTTTATTAAATGTTATTTATAGTTTTAAATGTCTACTTTATGATGTCTCTTGGGGTTCCAAAAAGGGCTTTTGGAATCCCAAGAATGGTGTTTAGTATTCCCATGTATGACCCCTTGGTTTCCACCAAGGTTTTTAATTTTTTAAGTGCTTTTGCCCCCTTGGAATACGGCCGGCTGCTGGTTTCCCGTGCCTGGGCTCCTTTTCTGTGCGGCCTCCTTGGTTCCTGTGCGGCCTCCTTGGCTCCCGTAGCTACCTCTTCGGTTCCATGGCTTGGGATGTTTTTTCGTGCAATGCATTAATAGGTTTAATGCTTATGATGTTTAGGTTCTTGTGTTAGTTAATGTTTGTGTCTTTTCATATTCTCTTCTCATACCTATATATATGAGATGGTTTGTAATGTGTTATGTTGAGTGAATGATATTTGATTTTTGGAGAAAATCTAATCTGCGGGTTTGTTTGAAAATCCTGCGGGCTCTTTCCATCATTCTTTCTCATTCCCTCCGGAAATCCTGCGGGCTCTTTCCACTCTTTCTTCTCGGGCTTCTAACCTCTTTCGTCTCTCCGCAAGTGCCACTCCACCTGTATCCCTCTTCTCTAAGTGAAGCAACTTTAGGGAGTCGTTTTGTTTGAGTCGTTTAAGTTTTGCAAGAGTTTTTGTTCTAAGTGTTTTTATTTTGTTAGAAATGTAAGAGTTTGTTCTTACATTTCTCGTAATTAGTCTCTTATTGTCGTCGTAGTCTTGTCATCTTTTTGTGATAAAAAAATATAGGGCCCCCTATATTTTTTTATTGCATCATTTGGTATCAGAGCAAGTTAGGAAGTCCTAGGATTTGGTCGTCAAATTTTAGGTTGTCAAATTTGTTTTAGTCGTCAAGTGGTAGTTTGTCAAAGTTTTGTTGTCAATTTTTGTTTTGTCAAGTTTGTCAAAGAGTCTTATTTTAAGTCTAAGTTCAGGTTGAGTCTTTTGAGTCTTTCTTTGAGTTTAGAAATTTTTGAGTCTTTTTTGAGTCAGTCAAAAAAATGAAAAAAAGAAAAAGACAGAAGAAAGCAAGCCAGAAGAAATTGATGAATCAATGGATAGATGGATCCCATCTAAATCAAAACATCCTTTGGAGTATGAGCTGTACAAGCTTCAATCTTGGATGCACATACGTACAGAAAGTTACTTCAAGAAAAAGCAGCGTTTACAAGATAAATTCCTGAAAGAACGAGATGAGATCATGCAGAAGTATGAAGACCTGATTAATGAACTTGATGCACCGTCTTCACCTCCTCGAAACAAATCTAAAGCGAACTCATCGGGAGATGAGTTTCACAAGAAGGGGAATCTGATGTAGACAAAAGGGGGGTCAACCCATGTCAAAAATAATATGATTTTTGGCTTCCCTTGAGTCTACTATTTGAGCTGAAATTTTAGCTCATTTATGAGCTGGACTTTAGTTCATTTATTGAACTAAGGGTTAGCTCATTATTAGCTAACATTTTAGTTCATTTATTATCTTACTTTTTATTAAATGTTATTTATAGTTTTAAATGCTTTAGGGAGTCGTTTTGTTTGAGTCGTTTAGGTTTTGCAAGAGTTTTTGTTCTAAGTGTTTTTATTTTGTTAGAAATGTAAGAGTTTGTTCTTACATTTCTCGTAATTAGTCTCTTATTGTCGTCGTAGTCTTGTCATCTTTTTGTGATAAAAAATATAGGGCCCCCTATATTTTTTGATTGCATCAATTATTGGGCGGACATTATCCTGATTTGCCATATATCTCATTGACCATTTGCTATCAAGAATCTAAAATTCGAAACTCCTTGCCAATTTCTTGAACATGCTTTTCTCGCCAATAGACTATTCTCCGCCATTTTTATATAAGTGTTCGATTGCTATGCCTTCGCCCGCATTTCTCCTCTTTAAAGAAGTAAATTAGAACGAAAAGCCATAAAATGTATTTTTATTGGCTGTTTCTGCTTTTAAGAAAAGCTCTAATCAACCAATTAGTTATGATATCTCTTATGACAAACTATCTTATAAATTTTATGCCTTTACCACTAATCTTTCTAGCTTGTGAATTCTTAATAATATTCATGAAGCTTTAAAATTCTTGAAAGAAAAAATGCAATTAGTGAAAAAATTCTAGCAATTGAAATAAATGGGACTTGGATGCTGTTAAACCTTCCCAAATGGAGAAAAGCTGTTGGATACAAATGGATATTTAATGTGAATTACAAAGGAAACGGAAGTATCAATCAATGTAAAGCAAGTGTCAAAAGGCTTAATTCAAATTATGGCAGTGATTATCAAGAAATTTTTGTTCAGATTGCTAAGAACAATATCAGGTTAATTTTCTCTCTTGTTATTTGTTTAAATTGATAACTCTACCAACTAGATGTGAAAAATGCCTTTCTAAATGGGAATTTACATATTGAAGTCAATATAGCATTTCTTCTTGGATATGGGAATAAGAGTAACACAAACTTAATCTGCAGTCTTAAGAAACTTTTATATGGCTTAAAACAATCGGTAAGAGCTTGGTTGGATTTATTTACCTTGGTAATAAAAAGGCATGGGGTCTTCCAAGAGCAATATAATCACACTTTATTCATCAAATAATCATCTGAAAGTAAAATGTCTATCATAATTTTTTATATTGATGATATCATCTAAATAGGAGACCATGAAGAAGAGATTAACAAGCTATAAGGTGTCTTAGTGAAAGAATGCGTAATCAAGGTTTGTTTCATTAAAATGTTTCTTATGCATTAAAATAGCTTGATTAAGGAAGAGAATATGTACTCATAATTGAAATATATCTTTGACTTGCTATAGGAAATTGGGATTCTTGGATTTAAGCATACAAACACACCAATAGATCATTTAAATAAAATTGAGATTAGGAAAAAGTTAACTCCTATTAAGTACTAGTGTTTAGTAGGGAAACGTATCTACTATTTTATATTAGACGATATTTGTTTTCCTGGAAGTATTATTAGTCAATTTATGAATAACCCCACAAAGGAGCATCTTAATATTGAATATAGGATATTAAAGTATCTTAAAAAGATACTTGGATAAGGGCTATTCTAGAAAAAGGGAATTGACATAAGTATATAAATCTTTACTGATATTCTCTCACCGAGTAGGAATTGAAATTTATCATAAATTCATATTTGGTTATGGCTTATTTATGGGGCAAATTTTAGTTATAGGGAGAAGCAAGAAATAGGGTAGAATTCAAGTTGGAAGGTTGTGGAGGAATGCATGAGCTTGTTGTGTGATAAACCCCGCCCCCCC
>NW_021319370.1:422249-449800 GCF_001605985.2 Dendrobium catenatum | reverse complement strand
GTATTCTTCTTTTATATCTTACCTTGTGAAAATAAAGCTATTGTTACTTCTGAACTATTATTGTTGTATTAAAATAGGTGAAGAGGCCTCAAGCAAAGGCCTATTTTGCGCCTGCAATTGCTGATATGTACACAGAGCTTTCCAAATTTGATCCGCCCCCACAAAAGCCATCATTGTAACGCCATCAACAGTTCTTATTCTGGAGAAATTATTACGAGCGGAGTAGTTCGGACATAGCTTATATCTGGACTCCAATAAAAATAGGTAATATCAGCCTGTACATATATTGTGTACAATTTATCCTTGTTCAGCCTGCATATGCCTTCTATGAAAAGGGTAACCTTGGTGCTTTTATGTAGTTTGAATTATTTTGGTCCTTTTGAAAAAGTTAGAAGATCAATTTGACTCTTTTCTGTTTTAAATATTAATTCATGATTGAAATTTTTAAATGCTCTTAACAATAAAAATAAAGATATAATAAATGGTTAATAATTAAAAAAAAGGAAAAAAAATTATTATTGAGAGTCAAATATCATTATTGTATAATGGGTATCGGGCGTTGATGACATTGGAGCAAAATGAGATGTTGAGAGATTGTGTAGTGTTATTGCGGGCGTAGAAGTTATTAGCATTGAAGCATTAATGTCGAGACTGGCAAACTTCAATGTTGAGATTTTTAAACTTTGATGTTATAACAACGTTAGATACGTAAAATCTAAGCTGTGACTCATCATACAAATGAAAATGAGAATGTTTGGGAATTAACTATTGAGTGCAATCAATTGATTTAATGTTTTGAAAAGAGAATAAGAAATTTAATTTTTTGTATTTTTTAATAAATAAATATTTACAATATAAGAAATTATACTTAAATAAAAAAGTTTTTCATAAAATAAAAATATTTAAGATGTATTGGATACACGTTTATTTCTTTTAATTAGACATTTTCAGCATGTTTTACGCTAGTCGGATGTATGTAATCCCGATACTGCATACATTTTTAAAGAAAAATATTGGTGCAGCATAGCTTACAAGATTGAAAAAATAGAAATGTTATTTTTAGTGGCATATCGTCTGCAGAATCAATGAGCCCAAAATATGGTGAATAAATAATATAGTTTTCAAGGTTTTGAATTTGTGATTGGGCTCAGTTACTTAGCATTACCTTTTTGGATACATATTTGAAACAACTTTGGAAGTGATTCCGCTGAATCGCTCGCCTGTTTATCAGCTGTTTGTTTCCATAAATCTACTAGGCTTTGTTTGGAACGGTTTTCATACTGTCTTAAAACAATTTTTTAATAAAAAAATTATATGAAAAAGTTACTTTAGGAAGCAGCAAAAAAGCCGTCTCAAACGAAGCCTACAATGTCTAAGAAAAGACATTTACATCTTCCTGCAATACGGGCACAAGCTAGCACAATATATAGATGATTTAGCTCTAATCAGATCAATCAGCATATGACTCATCCTAAATTTACTAAATTGGATAGAACGATTTCAATGCAAATCTTAAGCTGACATCTACACAAATGACCTGCTCATGGAAAAAGGAAAGATTTACCAACTTATCCCCCAGCACCCCATGCCCAACAGGTACAAAGAAACTTTATTTCCTTGGCTTTTTATTTTTATTTTATTTGGCACAAGGCCTCTTGCCAAATGGCTTTCAAGCAAGCACCAAACTATGGCTTCATCGTTTGAGACGGTTTTCTTATTACCTTTTAAAACTGCTTCTTAGTACAAAAATTTAAATTTTTATACTAAGAAGCTGCTTTAAGCAGTAAAAAAGTCGTGGGCTTTCTTCCTGCTTCTTAAGGAATTTCTAATTTTTATACTAAAAAACTGTATCTAACTCACTTCAAATCTCTTCCTCACTAATGGCTTACATCTGGCAAGAAGAGCACAAGGAAATAAACAAAAAAAGATGCATTCACATCTACTTCAAAATATCCATTCCTTCTTCCGTTCTTCAATTCCATAATCAAATGGAGAATATAAGAATATTCAAACAAACAACAATTCATTTTAAGGAATTTCTAGCAGAAAGCCATGTGGATCCCAACAGGAAAATAGTACTCTAAATTTTGGAAATGAAAATCACAGTTGAGTTTAGTTATAGACCATGTATTTTGGCGTAGCACTGAACTTTTGGTAGCCTTTGATGACCTTATTAACTGCATCAAGGAAGTCTTTCTCAGTAACTGTCTTTCTCCGAGCTCTAATGGCAAACATTCCAGCCTCAGTGCAAACACTCCTGATATCAGCTCCTGTTTACAGAGCACCAAATCCATCAATCAAAGTGGAACAATTCAATAGCCCTAGCAAATTTTTGTTAAGAAATAGAAGTTGAAAAACAAAATCAAATCTGTTTTCCTGGTTACCGGTGGAATTAGGGCAGAGACGAGCTAGGAGTTCGAATCGAATATCCCTCTCACAGTTCATTGTTCTAGTGTGAATCTTGAAAATCTGCGTCCTGCTCTCCAAATCAGGCAAGCCAAACTCAACCTTGCGATCTAAGCGTCCGGGACGCAGTAGCGCGGGATCCAAAGTATCAGGTCTGCATATTTAGGGTTTAAGCAATGAGAGGTTATAATAGTTATAGGAGGTTCACGGCCTTGTGGATCTCTGTAATGGTGTTGATCCCATATATTATTATCATTGAATGATATCACACAAACACAGTTGTACTTTGTAACAAATATAATCTTGCATAGGAACAATAAAACCTTATTTCGCAGGACTACCAGAGAATGTTATCATAATAGAGCCACAATTTGATGTAAAATATGAATTATCACGCATGACATGTCCACAAAACAAGTCTTCAAAGTAAGCAAACAAAATCAAACTAACAAAGTGTTAGACCGGTCCATTGGACCTGTCCAGCCGGTCAATACGGGACTGGCTCAACGTA
Organism: Dendrobium catenatum; assembly: GCF_001605985.2. Taxonomy (NCBI): domain Eukaryota; kingdom Viridiplantae; phylum Streptophyta; class Magnoliopsida; order Asparagales; family Orchidaceae; genus Dendrobium; species Dendrobium catenatum. The sequence goes on along the minus strand of NW_021319370.1, from coordinate 446,883 downwards.
ACAAGAGACGGAAGAGCCTGCGTCCTGCTCTAGCCGCACGAGTCACATTGTATGAAGGGAAATTTGAATGTAGGGACTGTTTAGAGATTTCCTTTTGAATTGTATGCATTCAATATCTTGTTTTCCTAGGATTATGGCATCTTGAATTTGGTTGAAATTTGATCTCTCTTAGATTTACGTTTTCTTGTGGGCTCTAGCGGTGTCTAGAGATTTGGGGGAGATTGATCCTCCTCTCGAATAGAGGATCAATTGTACCTTGCTATTTCTTTCTGTTAATTTGATTATCGCAATAAAAGCTACTGTTTTTTCTATTTTCATTGGAGTTTGAAAGAGTATTCTCGCTTTTTTTGTCTTTATTGCTAGGATTCACTTGAAATATACAAGTGTTTCCGATCACAAAGCAGTGTAAACTTGAAGGATCAATGCAGCTATTGGTAAGCCCATGGGCTCAACGCCAAAAACAAACAACAGAACATAAATCAGCAAAATATGTTACAAAACCAAAAGAAACATATGTGAATTGACCATTGGAGAAAATAAACAAGCCTAAATCTCATTATAGAAGTCAATGAAGGGATACCAAAGCCATCTAAGATCTAAGCATCAGCACATTGGAAAAAATCCAGCCTGTGTCTCATTATAAAGCCATTGAAGTGATATCAAAGTCATTTATGATATAAACCTCAGCACATTCAATACAAGCATAAGACAACACAACTCACCTGTTAGTAGCCATTAGAACTTTAATGTTTCCTCGGGCATCAAAACCATCAAGCTGATTAACAATTTCAAGCATTGTTCGCTGTACTTCATTGTCACCTCCAACCCCATCATCAAAACGAGCACCACCTATCGCATCCACCTCATCAAAAAATACAATGCATGCCTTTTTTGAGCGAGCCATCTAAAATAACAAACAAATTGTTATAAAAGTTGTAAAGATTAAATGCAGAAGAAAATTTTTTGGTAGGTAAAATGTTAAGATTAGGATAGAGAACCTGAAAGAGTTCACGAACCATCCGAGCCCCTTCTCCAACATATTTCTGAACAAGCTCGCTTCCAATGACACGGATGAAGCAAGCATCTGTTCTATTGGCCACAGCTCGAGCTAAAAGTGTTTTGCCAGTTCCTGGGGGGCCATAGCAGAGAACTCCTTTGGGAGGGTCAATTCCAAGCTTTACAAATTTCTCTGGATGAAGCATGGGAAGCTCTACCACTTCTCGCATCTTTTCTATCTGCTCCTTGCATCCACCAACATCATTGTAAGTGACATCTGGCTTCTCTTCCACCGTCATCATTGTGACACTTGGATCAATCTTGGGGGGCAAAGGAATCTGAATTTGATATTTGTTTCTATCAACACTGAAATGAGAAAAGACGTTAGGAAGCGAACAAAAAGATGGTACATCAACTAAAAGTGTTAATCCATTATGAATAGTAAAGAAATTTTTTTTATAATTGACTAAATAAATTGGCCAATAAGCCATCATATATAGGAGGTACATACACTAAAAAATTAAATAAATTAACATCCTCAATTATGAGGATGTCAAATCAGATCTCTCCAATATAATTTCTAATACAAGGAACATATCAATATGTCAACACTCCCTTCTCAATCTAGAGCATATAATAGCTCCAAGTTGTTACACAAAGGAGAAAAATATAGGTGACATAGAGCTTTAATAATGATACAAGCCATTTATTTTCTAGGAAAACACAAAATACCATATGAAGTGGCAATCCACTTCATCATGTTTAGTTCATTTATAGGAAATAGAATGGTTGGCAATGTACATGGAAGGACAATTATTGCAGATTTGCAGTACAATGTAAAGCTAAGTGAGGGAAAAACTAAAGCCTTTACCCACATCATTTCCCATGCAAAATCATAGTTCTATATTCAGCGCTGAATCTGCCCACTATAATTTTTTTCCTTTCTTAGGTAAGGAGGTTATTCCCAAAAAGGATGCAATATCCTAAGATTGTCTTCTTATCTTCAATTGAACCAGAAAAATTGGCAATGAAAAATATTTCAATATTCAAGTGCTCAATTTTGATTTATCGTATAACCATTATCCATGATATTTTTTTATATATTTGGGGAATCATAGAACATCCCCATGTTTCCTTTCCAGATTTTGCTTGTGCTGACTTGCCGCAATCGAAAACGAAATGGTAGACAAGCAATGAAAAAACTGCTCAAAACAAACCCTAAATCTCAATAGGGGTATCAATATGCTTACAACCAGGAAGACTTGATTCTTCAAAAACACCAATCACATTTCTTTGAGATAATGATAATTAATTTATGTAAACAAACTAAATTGCAAGTACTTGTGTTGACCCTGATTTGGTGGCAAAGCACGATTATAAGCAGTGCTTCGCATCAAAGATATTATAATCATTTTCAATGCGTATGATGTCACAAACATAAATAGTTAGTATTATGGAGTAGAGAGGAGAATGCTTGATAAATCAAGCTCATGAACTTTGTTCAAGCCACATAAAACCTTTTAGAGAAGACTATGAGGTTCTTCCACTAAGCAACATGCTCCGATGTTCATTATAAACTACCTTTTGTAGGTCTCCTTTGAAGAAGGCATAACTCCCATGAACTTGATATATAAACCAACTTTTGATTGATGCCACAAAAACAATAAAAAAAAAAAAAAAAAAAAAAACTACTCAAGTTATGCTATGCTAGTGGGGAGATGTCAAAATAGCTTCTCTCATAGACCTAGGTGAACCCTTTGATAATCATATGAGCTCCGTAGGGATTGATAAAGCCATCATGATGAAAATTGATAGTGAAAAACCACTAACATGCAATTGATTTGATTTTGGGAAAACAATGAGATCCTATATATAATGACTAAGAAGAGTATTTATTTCATCATTTATAATATGTTACCATAAATGATTCTCCGACATTTCTTTGTCATGGGATGAGACAAAACAAAAGCACATAGCAAAGTTAAAAAATGATTGAATGAAATATATAAATGAATGGAACGAGAAATACATTGCATTTTACTTTTTTAAGAGGGCAACATATAAATGCAGGTTAAATGGCTCATCAGCTGGTGGATATTCTATTAAATATGATAATATGGCTGAAGTGGTGTAGATGGGGTTGAGAAAGACAAAATTATATATGTAGCGGCAAGTAGAGGACCTTTTGGAGAAAAGGGAACAAGTGGTGATAATTGATCAAGGGTAAAAAAGAAGTATTCTAATGCAAAATTACATCAATAAATGCATACAGTGGTTGTGTAAAATGATCATAGTATTGATAAACTTCTTAGTGCAAGTACCCAAGCAAGAGACTTTGAATAACACCGTGAAATAATTTGCCTTGTAACAAACAAATATGAACAAATCAAGTATAACCAAGTGAAAAGACGACTTAAACTAGATAAATAATGGAGATGGACAAGATGTGATCATGGAGGGGATACAATTGCTAAGATATCATGTGTTGTAGTCCATAAAGTAGCATATCATATCTCATGCGCTATTAATATGCCAAGGCGCAACAAAAAAAATAAATTAACATCTCTTATGTGTGTTATAATTGAGCTGTACCATTTATTTGAGTTTGATTAAAGTTGTTTATATTGTTCAATTTGCAGGACTAACATATTATTGTAAATCACATAGCTATATTAAATTACTTGCATTTTGATCTAATATTATACATTATCACAACTATAATAGTTTATGTGCAAATCTAGATGTTTTCATACCAAATAAATTTACTTCCCAATGAAATTATATTTCCTTAACCTCATGTATGTTAAAACATCTTATATTCTATTGTTGCATTAGGATCTCCTATATTGTGGAACTATTCATACTTTTTAATATTTTGCATTATTTTAAAATATTGTACAACATGCTAATGTGCATGCGGGACCTTTGTGCTATGATGGGCTATTTGCTATTGATAAGCATTGTGACAAAATAGTAAAAGATCATATGAGTAAGGGAAATGTCGGGAACCAAAATGCTCAAGTGAACTAACTTAACATAGAACAAATTCAGACAATGCTAAATGCTAATTGTAAGAATCATAAAACAAACTCAGACAAGTAATTAGAAAGTAAATAATTTTCCTTACCCAACACGCATTCCTTCCTCAATATCTGTTGGTGAAACTCTATCACCCAAACCAACCACAAACTGCAACGAAAAGAACATCACGATTAACTTCTCAAAGAGTACATATTACACTAAGAAATTATGTGTATCCAAGAGTACCTTCGCAATTTGTTTAACATTTATCACATATTTAGCATCTTCAGTATTTGGATTGATTATCTTTGTGCATCTGGCAACCTTAAAAAGAGATAAGTAACTGACAATTTGCTAAGACAAAATGTACAAAAAACAACACTAGGAAATAGTAAATAAGTCCTTGGTATTTACTAGATACTAATATACCTCACGACAATAGAAAGTAAATCTGTCAAATTTCCAATATAACAATATAATTATCTACCTGAAGTGGCTGCTCCTCCTGCATCATTTGCTTGTCAGAGACTAAATCCCACTGGCTTGGTGCAGCCAGCCCAGTGTCAGACTCTTTAATTCCTGTTTTTTAGCAACGCAAGCATGTTTTAAGGATCAAAGTAGATTATACCAACATTGTGAAAATAAAAAGTATTTCAAATACATGTAAGGAACTTTATACATATAAAAAGAGGAGTAAATTAGAAAGTATTGTAATAATATATCAGTAGAAAAAAAAAGAGGTTCACGAAATGATAGCCCTGATCATTTTCAAAACAGTTGTTAGAGAAAAAAAATGCAATCACCAAAGCAAGCGGAAGAAAATCAGAAGAATCCATCATATATTTACAAAACAGTATTTATAGCTAAATTTTTTTGGAAAATGTAAATAAAAATAGGCATTTCATATCATTATCACTCAGCCCTAAAAGTGTACTTCTAAACATTAGTCATCTTGGAAAACAATCAATTAAACTGGCTAGCATTCGAAACTAAGGTAGGGATACTTCTTTAAGGGTGTTGCATCCACTTGTCTCAAAAACCGTAAAATGGTATCATATTTGGATAATTCGAAAGTTGTGTCAAACATCTTGTTTACCAAACCATATATCTAGTTATAAAATTTTCGAAACAAAAAATAAAAGGATGTGTTAAAAACAAGCCAGATGAACAATATGTGACAAAAGAGATACTACTACAACAACAACAAGCCTTTATCCTACTATGTGAAGTCTGCTACATGAATCTTTTTTCTCCATTGTGTCCTGTTAAGGATCAAATTCTCATCAAAATCTAATAAATAAAGGTCATCTCTAATATTTTCTAACCAAGTCTTTTTAGATCTACCTCTACCTTTCTTAACATAAGTCAAATTTAATACATCTACTTCCCTAACCGGGTCATCAGAAGGCCGCCATTTTATATGACCAAACCATCTACAACGACTCTCTCTAATCTTATCTTCCACTAGAGCTACTCCAACCTTTTCACGTATATGCTCATTTTGTATCCGGTCTCTAAGAATAAAGCCACCCATTCACCTAAGCATCCTCATCTCTGCAAAAATATTATGCTTCTCTTTTAATGGCCAACATTCTACACCATAAAGCATTGCAAGTCTCACTACCATCTTATAGAATTTTTTCTTAATGATATAATCATGAGTATATAGCTATATAACTATATAAATGCAAATATTTTGCCATATCATTTAATTTTTAAAGGCTTAGTGTGCCCCTTGTTATGGGACATATCTCAAAAATTCCAACACCATGCATGATTCATTTATGTTATCCCTAGTCCTCATTGCATAATTAAACCATAACAATCTACTGAAGCCAACTTGTTCTCTGCTACCTTCCAACCAATTTAAAATTTCAATTTGTGCCAAGTGTTGCTAGCATCATGATACTTCATATGCAAAAACAAACAATGAAAATGTATTGTCATTGGGGCCATTTGGTTAGTTGAAAAAAGATGCAAAATAAAATAATAAGTGTAAAAAAATGTAATGTATTTAAAATGTTTGGAGTTTTTTAAATGCGTGAAAAATAAATAAAAGCTTTTTTAGCTTGAAATAAAATGGTGGTGGCCAGCAGCTAGTGGCCGATAGGTGGATGGCAGATGGCATTGGTGGCCAATAGTGGCGGTGTTTGGCAGAAGCTTGCGGTGACAATGGTGAAGAATTTACAGTATATTTGAAAATTGGTCAAATTTAACAATTTTCAAATACAAAAAAAATTGAATTAGAGGGTGAATTCCAAATTCATTGATGAATTTTATTACATTTGAAATTCACCCACCCAAACACTTAGAATTCTTTGAATGCATTACTCTATAAAGTCACCCAAACAAACAACCCATTTAAGTAAAAAAACTAATTGGCAGCACTTCACATAAATGCCTCAATCCAAGATTCCAAATCAAAATAAAGACACCAACTTCTATTCAAGCAAGTTTCATTCAGATAGCTTCCCACTTCTGCTTGTAGATTTATACTTTCCAGTGAAAATTGGCTTAGCAATAGCATGCACATAGTAACCCTTGCATCCAATTCATCCCATAAGACATCCTCACCCTCGAGAACAGAAAAGAGCTTTTACAAACCCATTTGGTAGAAATTATGAATGATCATAGACCTTCAATAGGAGTGGTCACCCGATTAAATTGTAAATCATGACTAGGTTCATCTCAATCATAAATCATTAAAAATACACTTGATTCAGATTTAAATCACCATCAGATGATGTTTCATTACATAAATAATATAAATTGATTAATAAAAAGCACTCAATACACATAGACAACTAAGGAGAAGAAGCAACATTGTTAAGGACTTACTGAAAAAACATTCAGAGGTTTATCACCTTCAACAATTTAAGTTCAAGTGTCAAAAGGTCATCAAACCGTTTTATAGTGTAATTCTTTTCCGTTTGTTTGCTAAAATTCTATAATCACCGCCATTGTCTAGCCACTGTCATTTAACTAAAAATAACACTAAAAGAAAAACCTATGCAACATTGTCTAGCCTTATTGCAGGACACCCAAGGCTTTAAGACTTCATTTTGGAATGACTTTCTTCTATTTGTTTTCAAAAAAAAAAAAAACATTGCTAAATCAAAATTTTGATTTGTGCAAAATATGTGTGCGCAACAACCTATTTACCTCGCACCAAATGAAGACTAAAACAAAGTTCTGACAAGCTAAACTGTAGATATTATCCCTAGGTATATCATAGCCATACTAATAATGTCCATAAACGATATTGGGTAAAAGAAGTACGCACAGACTTAGGCTTCACTAAGTTTGTGCTCATGTTATGATTGGACTTTATTAGATTAAATAAAATCATTTTGTACTCCAGCATAAAAAAGAGGAACCGTTTTGTAAATCAACCCATATGCTCACGAAACCAGAGAATGTACACATATAGTATGTAGAAACATATAAATGTCACATAAATTAAAGTTAATTTCAAAGAGTTAAGCACGAGTAAAGTAAATCAAATGACCCTTTCGTTTATGCTTCAACTGAAAACACAGTAAACTCACCAGAAGTATCCATAACCAACAAAAGTCAAGACAGTAACTGATAAAGTTTATTCATCATTATTGTCCAAACTCAAGGTCCATCATATTAAAAGATCCCGCCTTATGAAAGTTACTTGGCAGATCAAAAGTAACTTTTACAAGAACACAGAAGGTTTTCAAGTCAGTAGGAAGCAACTCCATGGATTAAACGGGACGTCCAAAACTATAATGTATAGATAGAAGGTAATGCCATTTTTTATTTACAATATTAAGCAAATAACATTTGAGTGGGAGCACCAATTTTCTATTCACAACAAAATATTGAGAAACATTACTCATCCTTGAACACTGAATTGAAAGATCCCGCCTTATCAAAGTTACTTGAAAGACCCCACGGATTACATGGGAAAGCAAACCCCAAACTATAAAATATAGATCATAACAATGCCATTTTTTATTTAGAATTATTAAGCAAACTAAATAAGAATAGTTGTTGTTGTTGTTGTTGTAAGCAAACAACATTGATTGGGAGCACCAATTTTCTATTCACAACAAAACAGTGAGGGACATTACTCATCCTTGATAGATGAAGACCACTATAAATATAGGACATACATGCCACAGAATTCTTTTATGTTTCCATTTTCATGTCTACTTATATAACAATTTAATTTTTAAATCATATAAAAATTACCACTAACATTAATTTATTTAAATTAAATAACCCATTTTTATCCATATGTTTTGACATAATTTAGATATTAGAACGTTTTGTAAGCAATAATAAAAATTTAAGCCTAAGATATATAAATACATAACAATAATGGAGTATATATGTAAATTTCCCTTTTAACATATGGATATAAAGCACATTTTTGCCTTGTACGGCGGAAACTTCGAAATTATTCTAGTTTCTGCTTTTCCTCAAAAATAAAGATACATTAACGTAGAAATGAAATTCAACACATACCACATAAATCATTGACTTTCTTTGCCATATCTTTTATTTCCTTCTCCACCTTCTTGATGCTAGCAGAATAAGGTCCCAAACCCTATCAAAATTGTTACACAATGAGTATCATTGTCAATAATTATTCATAAGACAATAAAAGGTAAACAATACAAAAATAACCCATATTTTAAAAAAGATAGAAATTATAAAAAAAAAGCTTCTACAATTGAAGATGGAAAATCTTGGCAAACAACCTAAAATTTAAAATAACTAACGAGATTCAACTCAAAAAACCCATATTGGAAGTAGGAATTTATTCAAGAGAATCAAGCAATCAAAGTGTTAGAGTGGATGAAGCCAAAGTTGAATTGAATACACTAATGATTAAACCTATATTCAACCCGAATGCTTAAGCCTATAAATGGGAGAAAAAGATTCGGCATTTTGCTACCAAAATATTTTCCAACTATTCCATGTGGGACTAAACACAACTCTCACGTGTCTTTACAATCTCCTACTAACATGAGAACTCTCCACGGTCTCAATTACTTCCAACTAAAGGAAGCTTTCTAATATCAATAAATATCATGCATTAAAAAATTCTATTCAACCACATTAGGCCATTGTGGAAGTCAACTACCTTAAACCATAAAAATTGTCCTGTACATAAGAACAAGAAACCACATGACTCACTAGAACCCAACCGAACCATCAGCTATGATGACACACACTAGATAAGATAAACCAAATGGAGACCAAAATTGAGGCATAAACACTAGGATTAAACATGTTGTTCAATCAAAAAATTTAAGCACCTGGGTACACGATGATTACTTGAAATTTTCACACCAACATATTTTTCAACTATAAATTATAGAATTAAACCCAATATTCTCATGTGTCTTAACAAAAAGTGTATATGAAACCAAGTAGAATACCATTGTTTAATGCATGGTTATTGCCCAACAAATTAACTTAAATCATCTAATTCCACATTCCTGTAATCATTTAAGCAATCAAAAAACGGAAACAATATGGAATACAAAACATACGTCCAAAAAAAAGCTAGAAATATGAAACAAAACATACAGAGGAAGAAATTTCAAATATTAAGTTATCAACCAATTTTTGTATGATGCTCCAATTACATCTTTGAGCATATAGCACACATAGAAGTCATCAATTCTAGCAACAAAACTTCCCAAGACACTTCCTTCACTATTAAAATCTTCATAAGGATAAAAACTTAATGATAATAATGAATTATTACTTTAATACTTGCACTTTTCGCCACTTATACAACATTGACGATGATATTCTGCTTACCAAAGCAATTGGGCAACAGACCTCCAAAAGGTATACAATTAAACAAGGCTAATCACCTAAAAAAATTGCTAGCTCAGTAGCATAAATTTAGATTTTGAAATAATTAAGTACTACCATCTACAACATAAAGCTTCTTGGTTCTCTTTTAATCATTCAAGAAAATGTACAACCATAGGCTAATATTAATAGGTAATACCCTGCAGAGTAAAAACATTCAGAAAGCCAGATAATTCTTGAATAAACTAGATATAAGGTTCAACGGAATATGTCCACGATAAATATAATGCTCTTCATGTGACCTCAATATATCGTTTAGATCAGATACTTAACAAAATGTCAAAATGATGAAACTTTGAGAGGGGTATTTAGATAAATGCAATGTGGGCTTTAAGGCAAAAATGTTTTTTTTTTTGGGGTATCTTTTTCAATATAAAAATCTCCTATATAGAAAGAATATAGTACCCTAGAGGACCACCGTAATAAGGGAGGGCACTTTGAGGACCACCGTAATAAGGGAGGGCACTTTCCTAAGATACTTGACAATAACACTCCCTCTCAAGTTAGAGCATATATAAATATATATTGCATGAATTACATAGGAGCTTCAACCGAATATGTCCATGAAAAATATAATGCTCTTCATGTGACCTCAAAATGTTATTCGGATCAAGTATTTAACAAAAGGTCAAAATAGCGAATGAGAAGAATATTCAGATAAATGCAGTATATGCGATAAGCAGATCATATATATACATATGGTAGTTAAAGGCAGACAACACCTTCAATTCTGAACAGATTGCAAGGAAGTGTCGGCCTACCATCCAAACTTTATAAACTTGACCCCTACTTAAATTAACTCCACCAAAATTATCTTAGAAGAGTCTCTCTACCACCAATTGATCACATTAGTGATCTAAACCCTACCACTAACCCTCATTATATAAATTCTTTGACTCTCCGATCTCTATCTTTATGGAGATCTAGTTCTAATAAACTTCTACGTTGTTACCAATTGTTAAGAAAAACATTTAGCTTATATGTGGAAGCATATATATATGAATGTTTTTCTTAACAATTGGTAACAACGTAGAAGTTTATTAGAACTAGATCTCCATAAAGATAGAGATCGGAGAGTCAAAGAATTTTAGACTTTAAGGAAACAAGATGTATTGTGTGCTAATCCAATAAGGATTTTTTAATACCAATATGCTTGAGACCATAAATGAAGAAGCTAAAGCAAAAAATCATTGTTTAAAATTGCGCAATATGAGGCTCGCCTTGAGGCCCGACTTAACACAATTCTAGTAAAAAATGCCTCAAGACTTGCGCCTCAAGCTTTTTTTATGAGTCTTACACCTCATCTTGGATGAGGCCCGCCTTAAGGCGCACCTCGCCTCGCTGGCATGAGGCGTACGCCTCACTCTATATATGAATTTTTTTATTTAAAACTTACCTAAATCCTATACAAAAGCCCCCAAAAAATCATGCCTTCTTGCACCCCCAAGCCGCAGCAACATCCTCTCAATTGTCTTGACCTCCAGCCCACCGCCTTCATTGTAGCCACCACCATTGTAGCCGCCACAGGGGATCACTAGAAATCCGCATGTCACCACCATATCCTCTTAAAATTTTGGAGTATTATATTTATGTTAATGACAAACATTTATGAAAAATGAATATAACTGAAATAATAAAGAATAAGCAGAATGAGAGGTATTGCACCCTACAGGATGAGGCAGGGAAGAGACCAATTTGTTGTGACAGTGACTCAATTAAAAATCCCCTTAATAATAATAGTACAGATGATTTCTGAGTTGTTGTCAATTATTTCAGCTTTCTTTAGAAATTAAACGTAGATGAATAGACAACTGAAAAAGAAAAAAATTAGAGTTAAACTTTATGTTACATGATACTTTTATGCAATTCATATATTTTATATTGTTTTGTTCCTGTAATATTTAAATTTCAATTATATTTCACATAATTTTTCATTTAACATTTTATATCTTATACAATTTTTTTATTCATATGTATATAAATTTGTTACTTCATAGTTCAATAGAAAGTTAATATGTCATCTTTTAACATATTATTTGAATATTATATAAAAAATCACTTTTAACTTTTATTTTGACTTTATGCAACTTTTATATTTTGAGGTTTACGTCTCAAAACACCATGAGGCTTACGCCTCGCCTCACGAAAGAAAAATGCATCAATACCCAATTGTGTGATTTTAAACCTTGGCATAAATATATGAATTATGAGGGATTGGTGAATAAATTTGTTGTTTATTATACTACATTTGTGGCTTTTTAGTTTAGTGTGTCATATATTCTTTCTTCTCCTATGAAGGTGGGTCTATTTTAAATAGAATGATCTAACTATGGTATCTCTTTCGCCTTGCTCTTTGGATCATTACATTCACTCTTAGTTAACTCTTCCACATAAAAGTTAGATGTTTGTCCTAATAATTGGTAACAAGGCAAAAGTTTATTAGAATTAGATGTCCATAAAGCTAGAGATGGAATAGTTTGAGAGTCAAAGAATTTTATACTTTACCGACATAAGATGCATAGAGTTCTAATAGAACAAGGATTTTTGAATACCAATATGCTTGAGACCATAAATGAAGAAGCTAAAGCATAAATAGATGAAAAAACTCAAGTCAATTGAATTATGTTGAGTAAATATGATATTAACAAAGGTCTTAAAGGAAACAATCTTAGATAATTTGAAGTTCAAGCTGCAGTCTATGTATATGGCAAAAAGCTCTCTAACAAATTGTATAAGAAGCATAGATTGTGCTTAATTCAAATGTAGGATGGTACATCACAAAAACACCTCCAAATGATTTTAATTCCACTATTTTATGTTTAAAGAATATTTATGTGACTATTGATAATGAAGATTAAGGGTGCGTTTGGGATGGTTGCTGCTGTCGGTAAAGTAGGTTGTGAAATTATTATACATAAAGCTGCTTTTTAAAGTTGCTGTATAGAAATCAGTCAATGTTGTTTGGGTAGTACTACTGTCGAACTGCCGTGCTGCTGCTGTTTGACAACAAATTACCTCGTTACCCTTACATGTATGAAGATGAATAAAATTTGTTCAAATTTAATTTTTTTAACTCTTTATGTTAACAATTTTGATATAAAATATAATTATTTTATTACTTTAAACATTACCTCGTTACCCCCCCATCTCCGGCGAAGCTTCGTCCTCAAATGGCCTCCCAATCCCTTCACTTCCTGACCCCTGTTAACCCCTCCCGCTCTCTCGCCTCTTCGCCTTTCCTACGACCATCGCTCCTACCATGAGACTCCGCCTCTTCCGCAGCTCCGCCGCCGCACATACGCCACCGCCAGACCTTAATCCATCACCGGTTCCGGTGATCCTCTCATCCACATGTTCTTGATTCAATTCATAAGATATTTCTAAAACTAAAGAAAAAAAATCATTCAGTTTAATGAATTAATAGATCATAAAAACTAATTTCATTTCGATCATTCCTTCAAGCCAAACAGTGCCTTAACTAATTTTCAATTTTCCACATCTGTTCAATACCGTAGGCTGCAGCTTCGCCGGTGCTTGAGAATATGATCTCAGGGTAGACCATTAAAATCCTCGGCGCCCCCTACGACGCCGTCCTCGAATTCGTCCGCTTCCTCAACGCTGGAGAAGCCAGACGGCCGCCGCCTGAGGCAACGGAGGCGATGAACCTGTACGGCGTTCAGCTTCTGGCGCTCGCTCACGCATACCGTATCGGATGGCTAAAGCGGCTCTGCGAAGCAGCCATGGGAGGGCGGGTCGGATCAGATGACGTGGTCGAGGTGATGAAACTCGTGCAGCTCTACGACGCGCCGCAGCTTCGTCGGCGTTGCCTCGCTGTAGAGGCGAAGGACTTCTCCGCCTTGCAACGGACGGAGGGTTGGCGGTTCGTTCAGAACCATGACCCCCGGCTCGAGCTAGAGATTTTACAATTTATGGCGGAAAGGGAGTAGAGGAGGAAGAGGTGGAGGAGAGAAAGGTTGGATCAGGAGGTCTTCTTGCAACTCGGCGAGGCTATGGAATGCTATAAATGTACGGCACCGTCATCTCGGGGACGCCAGTGAATCTTATCCCAGTCCAGTTCCCCGTCCACCAGTACGAAACCGAGCCATTGAAGACAAGCTCGAACTCACCGAATTTTGGCGGGCGAAGCCAGAGAGAGAACTCACCGGGAGATATATCCATGGGGCTTCGCCATGAAGTGATCGCCATGCTGCCCGTCACTGCCATCTCCAGCAGCCATGTGTCGGCAGGGAAGTCGAAGCTCTGCCACGCAATGGCTCCTCGGCCGCCGACGGAGAGTAGTACAAGGTTTCCAGCATCGAGTAGCTGAACTGCGGCGGCAGGAGTAGAGTTCTCCGTCTCCCACATAATGGAGTTGGAGGAGTGGGTGACAGTGAGGCGGCCAGCGATGGTCAGAAGAGCCGACGGCGGCGATGCTCGCACGGGGGCCAGGCGATTTGCCACCCATACGTAGGTGCGAATGGGAATGGAGGCGATAAATGTAAGGGCATTCATGTATTTCTCATACCTACGAACAATGGGAAGCAGCCGAACGCAGGAGGCTTCCTCCGGACACAGAAAGCAACCGCGGGACGCAGAAATTTTCAGACCGGAGCATGACCGCGTAACTCCAAACCATCTCTAGGTTACGTTTCGTGCCGCACAGTAGGGAAAAAGCCGTCCCAAACGTACCCTAAGCTTATTACTATTTTCTATTTAGCTACCACATATGAACATTTTGGTGACATCTTTTTGTTGTATGGGAGAGATACAATCAACTTTAGAGAATGTACAAAATTTATCTTCTTTCAAAGAAAGTTATTTCTAAGCTTGGGTGTAAGAATTGAAAGGCTTGTTGAGGGATTATGAGTTCGGGGGAGATCTTATAAAGAGGGTTCAACTTCTAATCATGAAGAGAACAAGTTTAATGGAAAGCAAAAGAAAATTATTTGCTTATATCACAAAAAAGGGCATATAAAGATATATTGTCGTGCATTGAAAAGAAAGGTGTTGCATGCAGATGAAACTAAAGCTTGACGTTTAACAAGAAAAATGTCTTAATCAAGCATTATCCACAACAAAGTTTTTCTTGCACATATTTAAAGTTAATCACATTTATAATAAGTCATTACAAGTAAAATAATGGCTAGATAAATGCTAATTCTTCATTGAACTTTTAGGATATGAAGTATGAACACCATAGATGTGGACTGTAGAGTTTTAGCAACCACCTTATTTGAAAGTAATGGATTTTTGAAATCACTCGACGTGTGAATACACCCCATTATGTTCCACCAAGTGCACAAAAAGTGAAGTAGTGTCATTCATTTATCCAACGGAGAAACTTAAAACAAATAGCTATTTCTATTTGAAGCTTTAGTGTATCAAATTCAACCTATACTTTGATAGGTCATTAACGGCAAATTTTGTATTTTAAGAAAACCCCATGTTTTGTAAAACCCCATTTCCTAAGAAAAAGATAAGCACCGGACAACTTCCAATTATACACCACTAGTCCCACCTTTTAGGTTCTTTGAGCATGTATAAAATCAAGAGAGGTTCAAACCTGAGTTTCTTATAAGTTATGGTTACAAGAAGCTTCAAATAGATAAATTTGCATAATAATTTTATCAATCAAGAATCATTATAGATACCCTCCTTTTTATGGATAAAGATATTTCAAATATTTTTTCAATGATAAGTGAGCAAATCACCGGTTACAAATTCTTTTTAGGCGCAAGGACAGATATAGATTTAAAAGGATGTAGGAAGCAAGAGAAATCCTTCATGCCACTGTCGAACCTGAGATCTATACCATAGTTACTAGTTTAACAGCCTTTGATCAACAACAACTTTCCCCTTTTACCCTAGAAAAAACAAAGCAACATAATTTGAGAATACACTTTCCTTTTTGGTATGAGAATTATAGTGACTAATAATTTATCAAACAGAACTAGCATGTGACTGTTATCAAGACTCATTGGACGCCCTAATCCCTAATTGAACAAACTGCACTTAATCACAAAATTTCGATCCTTCCCGTTGTTAAGAATGAAGAAAAAAATGTTGAAGCTGTTTCACCCCTTTCTTAAAGAGTAAAGGAATCAAAAGAAATGCCGAAAAAGCCAAATCCCCCAAAAAAACCTAATCCCCGGACAAGGTTAAAAAAAATATAAGAAAAGCTATGCACACAGCCTCAAACACTCTCATGAATTTTTCACGATAATCGAACGTCCGGATAAGCTTAGAAAAAGCTTCTATTTTTCAGATCATGGTAATTCCGGCAGATCTGGTGAACTGATGAACGAGGAGAGAAATAAGAGTTAAGGACAGAAGCATACGTATGTCTTGAGCAGGGCGATGTCATCCTCGTCAAGGGGCTTTGGGTTCTTCTCGTTCATTTCATCTTCGGGCTCCGGAGCCATTGCGGAAGAGGGCTGCGGCTACGGCTTCTCGCTAGGTTTCTTGCAGAAGAAAATGAGTTCGTCCCCAGTTCAGCGAACGCGAAGTTCGGACCGAGAAGACTTGGGGGCTGTTTAACAGAATTTAACACTAGTCTTGCAAGACAAGTTTTAGGATTTAACTTTAGCGGGAGTTAGTAAATTGTAAATACTAAAATTAAATCTTATTTGTTACCGAGCAGCTTCTTAAAATTATAATAATTTCACTTAGAGGTTATTTTGTTTGTTTAAGTATTTTTTATTTACAAATTACATACTTTTGGTGTTAACCATCATAGTCAACGCTATGGCTATAGCATTCCAAGAGTTGCTCGTGGTTCGACTCAATAAGAGCACGTTCATGTTTGTTTGATAAAGTAAATGAACGAGCTTGAACGCTTTTGATAAATACTCGATATTTTAAATAAACGAATTTGAACAACTTGGCATTCAATTCATTTATGTTCACGAGCAATATCATTTAAAGCTCGTTAAGAAGTTTTAGTAGAGCTCCACTAAGAAGCTCGATTAGAATTTTATAAATAAATATTATTAAATTAGCTAATTTAATAATATTTATTTATAAAATTCTAATCGAGCTTCTTAGTGGAGCTCTAATAAAGCTTCTTAACGAGCTTTAAATGATATTGCTCGTGAACATAAACGAATTGAATGCCAAGTTGTTCAAATTCGTTTATTTAAATATCGAGTATTTATCAAAAGCGTTCAAATTCGTTCATTTACTTTATCAAACAAACATGAACGTGCTCTTATTGAGTCGAACCACGAGCAACTCGTGGAATGCTATAGCCGTAGCGTTGACTATGATGGTTAACACCAAAAGTATGTAATTTTTAAATAAAAAATACTTAAACAAACAAAATAACCTCTATAAGTGAAATTATTATAATTTTAAGAAGCTGCTCGGTAACAAATAAGATTTAATTTTAGTATTTACAATTTACTAACTCCCGCTAAAGTTAAATCCTAAAACTTGTCTTGCAAGACTAGTGTTAAATTCTGTTAAACAGCCCCCAAGTCTTCTCGGTCCGAACTTCGCGTTCGCTGGACTGGGGACGAACTCATTTTCTTCAGCAAGAAACCTAGCGAGAAGCCGTAGCCGCAGCCCTCTTCCGCAATGGCTCCGGAGCCCGAAGATGTCATTTAAAGCTCGTTAAGAAGCTTTATTAGAGCTCCACTAAGAAGCTCGATTAGAATTTTATAAATAAATATTATTAAATTAGCTAATTTAATAATCTATTTTTAACTTTTACAGTTTTCAAAATCCCGCTCCTGCTCTTGGCACGCGCTCACTCAATAAAAAAAAAAAATTAGTTTACTACTTATGCTCACAAATTAGTCTCACATAGTGCATGATAGGGATGTCCATACTTGACCCAACCTGAAACCCGGCCTAAAAATTTCTAGGTTCGGGTCAACCCATTTTTCATATAGTCAGATAATGGTTCAACAAGCCAACTCATTTCAAAAATTGGGTCGGGTTCGAGTTGACATGGAAACTAGAAAGTGATCTGAATTCGCCTAGATCCAACCTCTAGCTCCGAGTTTGTGCTCGTGAAACCTCTCCACGTCACTCCACTAGTTCACCTTTCCTGCACTCTCAACCACCTAAGTCACTGGTCGAGCTCGCCCTCCTGCGGCCCCGCTGTCCCCCTCTCTGGTCTACACACAGACTCGCTCGCCCTCCCGCCATCTAGTCATGCGACGCATATGCAACCTAACCCCCCTCTCCCCTTTCACACGCATGGGCCACACCCCTAGCTCTCTCGCTCCCAGTAAATGATAGCGTCCTCGTGTTCTTACTTGACCTGGAAAATTTTGAGTTAGGGGATCGGGTCGAGTCAACCCGATAACCCAAAGGATATTCGTGTATGAAGTTTTGACACATTTATAAAATCGAGTCGAGTTAAGGTCAACCCATTTGAGCCCCGATCAATTCCGAATTCGATCGAAGCCCGACCCGTCGACCTGTTATGACACCCCTAGTGCATGAGAACTTTATTTTGCTCTACAAAATGAAAAAAAAAAAAAATTTTTGAAATTTCAGCCAAACAACAGGAAGTTGGAAGACGAGGCGTGAACGGATTCGCCTGTTATTTGTGATTTTGTTTAAATGAGCCCAACGACTTGTTAACAATTGACTCGTTAAGAGGCTTGATGAGCTTAAATAATCGATCTTGAACATGAACATGAATTGAGCTCGAGTAGGGGTTTTCTAAACAAGCTCGAACAGAGACAAAAAAAGCTCGTCTCTTATCGAACCGAGCTCGAATAGGGTCTTGGAAAATGAGCTTGAGCTTGAACAAGTTTAAGCTCAGCTCGGCTTGGTTCGTTTGCAGTCCTAATCACCACAATATTTTCTACCACTGACCTCGCAATCATTAGTTGTTGCCCTACTACTGCCACCGCTAAAGTTTATACTCAAGTACTTTTATTTCAAACAAAATAGAAAATCTTGTGCCATAAATTTTAATTAGTAAGTGAACTAATTAATAACTTTTAAAATATTCTTATTTTTAAATTTTTATTTTTTTGCTTTCTATTTAATAATTCATAACAAAATAATATTTTAATCTTCCAAAAACATCAATATACATTTTAAAAAAATATATTAAAATTTCCATTATATATTCTATTACTTGTATTACATATAAATTTATGATCCAACCGGCTTTTCTATAGAAAAATAAAAGCTGTCCTTGAGATTTCTATAAAAGAATTTAAGTATCAAAGAATTTACCTGAATACCACTTAAATTAGGACAAAATATATATAGAAAAAAATTGATATGTTGCCACTAATATTTAACATTTTACTCAACTAACATGAAGAAATTATTATGTGCGGACCCCAAACGGCATCCGGAGATCAACCAGAATGAGCCACATCACTTTTTTGCTCGGTATCGCTGCTCAGTAGCACTATGTGCCGAGTGACATGGCACATTCTAGCTGTTCTCCGGACAGTACGGTGTCCGCATAGAATAATTTCTCCCTAACATGAAGCAAAGGCTTGCTCCAAAGCTTTGTGTGTTCTGCTTTTGCTTGTATTTTATCTATTTTTACACAAAACACCAGCTTTCACATACAAAAATCTATTCACATGCTCATTAAAAAAAAATGTAGAAATATATTTTTTTAAATAAAGAAAAAAACTATGCCATAGTAGTTTGATATAAATTATATCAAGATCAATTAAAATTTATTAAATTTATTTTGAATCCAATAATATATATGAAGAATTTATGTTACAATAATTTGAAATTTTTTTAAATCTGTCCTATCAAGATATCCTGATAATTTTAATTTTTCAATACAAAAGGCAAAAGAATGAGAAGATTGTCTAAACATACAGCTTCAATTATACATTTCAAGATCTACATTTATTCACCTCTTCAAGTCCTTACAATCAACATCAAATAGTAGCAAAATTTACACACAAACGCAAGGACTTCAGCCATTGATTGCTGAAAGGAGTTTCAGAGCAAAAAATTTCAACTATGCAAACCTTAACAAAACTATCGCCACCAAAGCTAAAGCTCTGACGAGAACCTCATTTATGCTTCCATCGACCCTCCCAATTATCTCCTCTTCTGTAAGTTTAAGCTTATTTGAGCTCCTGCTCATATAAGAAACAGTCTCCCGCAACCTATTGACAGCCCATGAAAGCCAGAAGAATCCAATACCAAGTCCTGTGTTCAAAACTTTGGCAGAGCTTGGCAGAACTTTTCCAGTTGCAGTTTTGCAGGCAACAGATAAGAGAATGGCAAGGCCAGTTCCTGCAATGCCGGCAGAGAACTGGGTGAGAAGTTGTGTTATTTCGGGTCCTGATTTCTTCAGTGAGAGGATAACCATGCTGTTATTCTTCTTATCAACAACGACTGAGAGGAGAATCTCGCAGGCACGGAAGTAGTTTGTCTGGTAAAGATCTCTGTCTCTTGCTGCATTCTTGCCTTGTTTCTTCTTCGGTGATGGCTTCAGCTTCATGTTTTCAGGGCTAGATATTTGTGGGATGAAGAAACGGTCAGATGGTTGGAAGGAAAGACAAATAAAGCACGAAGGTGTGTTTTTACATAACAAAGAATCTGTTATCTCTAACAATCTACAACATTTCTCTTTTCAAGTTAAAACTTAGGCTTCGTTTGGGACGACTTTCTTTCTGCTTCTTAAGGAAGCTTTTTAGTATAAAATTTTTTATTTTTTACTAAAAAGCTGCTTTACGAAACAGTAATAAAGCCGTCATTCTTAGAACAAGAGCATGTCTGTGGCAGTAATTTCCATAAGTTTTTTTTTTTTTTTTGGTCAATAATCATGAAACTGGCGTTGGGGTTCAGCAATAATCATGAAACTGGCGTTGGGGTTCAGCGATTTGTGTGATTCTATCTTGCTTCCAAACAAAGTAGAATTTTTCCTGCAATTTTCAAAAGCTTGCGTTGGAGCAAAGGTGTAGAGAGGTTGCATTTTCTGTTTTTCAAGGTACAAATGACCAGATAACTAAGGTCCTCAATCCTTGTTGGCTACAAGAAACTACACCAAAATCTAACAAAAAATTGTTTGGTGGATTTTGAAGAATCATAAATATATGGATATCAACAATTAAGTGTAACTAGAAGGCCAATAAGAACCATTAAGTGTAACAAGAATGGCAATAAGATTATGTTAGTCAAAAAAATATAATTCATACTATCTTACAATGAAATGCACGCCCACAAAAACATAGAAAAAAAGAAGGTACTTCACAATTTAGACACCTCTACATCAAAGAGAGGCAGACATCCTTTGAACCAAAGGAGGTGGCCGGCCCCCTTCTTGTGGCTAGCCCAACCCTCTTGGGTTGGGTTTAGCTCCTTGCTCCTTAGCACCTTCTTGTGGCTTCCAACTTAATATGCCTTAGCCTTACCTCTTCAAGCAATGGCATAAGGCTTGTGCCCTCATCATCAAGGACTTTTATGTGGGCTCCTAAAAAAAAATCGGTATATCGCCATTCTAGCGATGGTTTCTTCACTGGTGGGTGATTGTCCTCATTGTTCAGTCCTTCATTTATTATTGAAGATTGTTTGTAAATCTCCATCAATATAGTCACATATTGTTGCTAAAAAGTGACTTCGAAGGACAAGTCACTTGATGATCCTTATTATGTTCACATAATTGTTTCTCTTATTTACTTTGGATTGAAGTGCTTTAAGGTTGAAAGTGGCTCTCTACTCTTCTTGTAGCCGCTCTTCATCAAGACCATAGACTAAGAATTATGAAAAACCTTAGCTCTTATAACACTTGATACAAAATTACTCAAGGCTCTTGAAATTAGATATGCTCAAAAGTAACCACAAGAAAAACAATTTATTGGTTTATTTTGAAGGGCTCAATTTGCTTTTTTATTTAAGGAAGATGGTTTGCTCTTCCTCTCATACTCACATAATAGGATTCACTTGCTCATTTCCACTAAATCCCCCTTGAACCCTTTTACACTTAGAACATAATCTCTTATTTGACTTCACTTTAATATTCAAATCAAGTACGAAGGAACTTGAGATTGATGAATGAAGAAGATATGAGTAATAACTCCGTAATGGAGTATCTCTTAAGGAGGGCCATGCTCCACTAGGAAAAGGATTAAACTATTAAGAAGAGGAGTGGATAAAAGAAGTTTAGTCAAGACAAAATAAAAAAGCATAAATATAATTTTCGGCCAAATATAAAATGGATATCAATGAACCTTCACTCAAGAGACTTTTCATTAACACTTGAAGAATGGAATATAAAGCATGGCATAGGAATTAGATGGTAATATGGTGGTCAAGCACACCTGTTTATATATGTGTGGATTGTTTTAGCACGCATATATGAAAAGGTGTAAGTGAATGGATTCAACCTATCGTAAAGAGGTGTGAGTGAATGGATGCAACCTTCAATGAAGAGATACTTTACAATGTAGGAAAAATTTATATGAAACAGAGTAAATAATGTCTTGACATCCTTTGGACCAAGAGGTATGGCTCGCCACCAAATGGTTGGGGTAGTTTAACCAATTGGATCCTCTTGGATTGGGTTTAGCTCCTTAGCTAGTTTATTTCTTTATGTAATTGAAGTTTTGATCTCCTAATCATCTTAATCAGATAAAATGTAATTCATAGATAAAATAAAAATACATGTAATTCAATACTCAAAATAAAATCCACACAAACCACAAATAGTAAAAAGGAAATATTGATGTAATATGAGCTTCATCAAGAAGTAATAGTTTAAGAATATTAAAAGAACTTGCATAGCCTTCAACACCTTCACAGGCATTGAATATGATAGATTAAATATCATCATCATCTTATCCCAGCTATTTGCCGTAGACGCTATGAATCTTCATATTCCTGTTGAGTGTATCTACTCCCCCCCAAATAATTTTGAACTTCTATAATTATTACCTTAGGCCTACCCCCTTGGCCTTTCTAATCTTCTAAGATTAATTTTATCAACTCGCCTAAGTGGCTCATTTTTTTTATTATTCATTGTACAAGTCCAAACTACCAAGGATAATTTGTCATCTTATGTTCAATAGATCTCATTCTAGTCTTTCCTCTAATATAGTCGTTCATTAGTTCATTTATGTTTTTGCTAGAGATCCATCTTAATATTCTCATTTCTTCTACACTCAACCTAAATATTAATGACTTTTTTTGGCCTAACTTTCAGACCAATGCAGTATTGTCGATTTATTTGAGAAGAACTTCTCTATTTTAGCCATTCAATATTAACTCTAGAAGTTATATCATCATCTACATATTCTCTTTTTACATATAATAAATAGATACAAGATGCTTCAACATATCACAACCAAGTATCTAATAATATTGAATGATAATTATTAACATACTACCAACTAAAATTGCACATCATATACTTAGTCTTTGTTCAACTAATCTAAGACTTCTATCTTCTAAATATTTTCTTCACTGCTCTTCCTTTTCACTAAATTTAGTGGATTTCTCACTAACTATAACTATATCATGATGTGAAACGTACTTGCAAGGATGATTAACTTAGGGAGTTTGCACGCTTAATGTTAGAAGCCATAATAATCATATCTTCACAATGAATGCTCTAACGACAAAAGAAAGCACTGTGAGCGGTAAAATAAGCTTAGGCCGAATCACGAGCGTAAAAGCTAAGATCATAAAACAATCACATTAATCTGATGTTGCATACATGGATGATTTTCAACAAGATATCCCTAGATTCACATTGAGACAAGTCACCTTGAGAAATTCCACTCATTCAACTCTCTAAGATTACTAGGTTTTAGCGGAGATCAATTAACAAGCTCCACATGAATCCATTAAGCCACATTTAAGGTAACTAAGGAAATAAGAGATTAGGAAAAGAGTTCACCATTATCAAGCAATAATCAGTGGTTGAAAGCTTCCAAACCGCATCCTCCTTACTCTCCAAGGTTGGGACAGTAGTCTAGAAATTTGTGGACAGCAGCAAATGTGTTGGAAATTCACCAAAACTGCTGGGCAGCTAATTTCCGCAGGTGGAGGCGTATTGACAGCAATAGGAGCCTTTCAGATGAAGGCGAGATGTTGGAAGACGTGCAAAAATTGATGGACAGCAGCTGGGGGATGTGTGACAGCAACAAGTGATGGTTGAGAAGACCTTTTGGCACCTGTTACTCTTC
Organism: Dendrobium catenatum; assembly: GCF_001605985.2. Classification (NCBI taxonomy): domain Eukaryota; kingdom Viridiplantae; phylum Streptophyta; class Magnoliopsida; order Asparagales; family Orchidaceae; genus Dendrobium; species Dendrobium catenatum. Next base: position 422,875 of record NW_021319370.1, on the reverse strand, counting down.
AAACAACGGACCAAACAGCAACCAGTGGGGCGGGACAGCAGTTTGCCACATCGGGAGGATCTTGGGCAGCAAGGCGGACCTTCAAGAGAAGTTGGATGGCAGGATGGTTCTGCTGTAATTTTTGGACAGCTATTAAGAATTCCTTCCCGGGAAAGAAAGTGTGAGGGAAGGGGTGAAGAAGGGGAGGCTCAGGCTACATGGAGAGTAGGGAATTTTCTTTCCGGTAATCACGATCAATAGCAGGAAAAATCCATCCGTTATGAATTAATAGGATTCCAAATTAAGGAGTGATTGGGATTCATTATTGGAAAGAAATAAAGGCAAAGAAGAGGAGGGGGTTGAAGTAGAGGAGCCTAGGTTTAAAAAAATCTGAAGTTAATTCTCAGTTTTGGAGGGAAAGAAACTTTAATTTGAAATTCAAATTAATTCCCATAAGGTGGCTTGATTGGGCAGCAATCAAGGAGGGTTTAATGGATGATTTAATGAGGGTCTAGGTGGCAAATTGGAGAGAGAAAAAACACTAGGGAGAGGCCGGCCACATGAGGAGAAATTTGAGGTGTTTGCAATTAATAGGTGGGCCCGGAAAGGAGTTAATTCGGGCTTGCCATTAAACTTGAAATTGATTT
>NW_021319370.1:401149-420503 GCF_001605985.2 Dendrobium catenatum | reverse complement strand
AAGTAGTCCATCCAATAAACTTCATCTTTGGAGTGGTTGTTGTGTATTAAGGGGTTTGTGTTAGACCGGTCCACTGGACCGGTCCAGGCGGGACCGGCTCATACGCGAACAAGGCGGAAAATGTCCGCCCGCGGGGATGCCGAGCGAGCCGCACGGTGTGCGGGAGCCAAATAGGAAAGAATTTTTGGGGAGTTAAGAGGGAAATTTGAATGTAGGGATTGTTTAGGGAATTCCTTTTGATTTGTATGCATTAAATAGCTGATTTGGGTAGGGTTTGAGTATCTTGAATTTGGCTGAAATTTGAGATCTCGTAGAACTAGGATTTCTTTGGGCTCTAGCGGCGTCTAGAGATTTGGGAGAGATCGATCCTCCTCTCGAATTGAGGATCAATTGTATCTTTGCTATTTCCTTGCAACTACTAGTAAAATACAAGTCTTTTCTCGGATTTTTCTGCAGTTTTTCCTGCTTTCCTACTGTTTTTGGCTGTTTTTCTACTGTGGACAGCAATTTTACATTGGATCTACTTGGTTTTGGTGAGAAACACTTGGAAATCCAAGTGTTTCCTATCAGCTGCCTGTGTAGTTTTTACGCGGAAGCAGAGGAGCGCAGACACAAAAAATGGGACATGGGTCCTCTAAACAGGAGACTGTCACGTGCGTACTGGTTCACGCATGAAGACTAAAACAGCGGGCTGGCAAGGGGCTCGCGTGTGGACCTGAATTGCTAAAATGAGCAGGGGATGGAGTAGAGGTGGGTTCGCGTAGGACTGTGCACACGGGCAGGTGGGGTCCAGGCAGTCGGGTGTATAGGATCAAGTGGGAGGCTGAAGTCGCTCGGGAAGCGTTGGGCTCAGGCCAATGTTTTGTGTGAGGAGATCACGTTGGGCTGGTGGACGAGTCACGCACGTAGGCTGGCGAAGTCTGAACGGGGAAAAAAAAAAGGGGCTGTGGGATTCAGAGCGTGGAATCGGTGTCGGGTCAGAGACCGAGGCGCTGGGCTATGGGATTCTGGATCGGGATAGACAGCGTGAGAGAGTGGACTTGAATTGCTAGCATGAGTAAGGCATCAGACTGCGCTCGTGCGGGATCAAAAGATTGTTTACAAGAACAAAGGTGACGACTGCTGGTGTGCAAGGCGGATACGTACGAGAGTTATTGCGGGCAATCAAGCGTGGGAGTTCAGGCCAGTTGTGAGATCGACAGTGGAGTCAGGGCGTCGCAATAGGCACAAGTTTGAGTGATCAGGTGGAGTAGAAGAGGTGACCGTCCGGTGGAGGCCTTTTTTTCCTTGGGTTGTTCTTTGCAAACAAAGGTGGAGGAGAAGAGGCAATCGGCGGGAAAGATTTTTTTTTTTTTTTCCTTAGGCTATTATTTGTGGAAAGCAGGTGTTTTCTCAGCTTTGTAAAATTAGACCAAGGTGGAGATTGTTAGTAATTTTATCCAATTTGTATGTTGTTATCTTTTTTACTATTTTGCCCTTCATTTAGATAGTTTTTAGTTTAATATGTATAGCTTGTATTGTTTAGGTAGAGCTGAATTGAATAAAGATTAAATCCTTTTTCTCTCCAAAATCTGAGTGCTCTCTCCCTTCTCCCTCTCCCTCTCATCCAAGAAGAGCAAGAAGTTCCTCAACAATTTTCCAACAAAATCAAATTAGAACATGTTATTATCGCGGGTATGCATGTCAGAAACTCAAAACTATACACTGTAACAAATGCAACTTAAAGAACTTGCAATATCAGATTGTAGAGTGATACTAAGGAATGAACTATAGAGGGGATTTTAACTATCGCATACCTTGTAAAGTAGGGGACTACCATTGACTGTTTATTACTTGTTGTAAAACTCTTCAACATGTTGAATTCTACAGCAACTGAGAGTAGATCCTTGATCTCAGACACGCCACCTGAGAGCAGCATATGACGGTTTGGGTGTACGGTAACATTTGTAACATTTGAACTATCCGAAATAAATTCCAGCAGAGGTTTTGGAATGTGAAAGTGCCTTGCTGAGTGCAAAATATGATCTAAATCGTGCACTCCGACCCCATAAAGAGAAAACATATCATAATTGTCAATAGCCACAGTTCTGAGTCCCATAAGATTAGACAACAATGAAGTATCTATGTTGTCTTCCTCACTGGTGCCGCTGAAAAGAAACTTCAGGATCTTTTCATGTCTAGTACACTGTTCAGCAATCCCAAAGCTAAGGACCGAATCAGGATGAGCATCTGTTTCCAACCAAGTATTCAAACGCTGAAGCTTAAGAGATTGAAAAATTACTGTAGGAAAATTATACCAAAGTTCATAAACATGAGCTACAGATTATCATTAAAGATAGACTTGCATTGTTTGTAAAAGACAAAGTTGATAGAGAACTAAGAGAATTAGATACCTGACATGCAAGTTATGATCTCCAAATTGGCTAAGCTACTAATGATTTTTGTAAGCCATAATGATGTGATGGCGTGGAGTAATTAACTTAACTAGGTATCTATCCTATAAAAATCCCCAATTGGGGAGAATGAGGGAAGAAGAATAATGAAAGTGTTTCCCCCTTTTATCTATTTTCATCTTCTTCTTTTTTCCCCTTCTTTGAGAGTAATTGAGCGGCTAAAGATGCTCATTTATCATTCATCATACATGTCCAAACTACCAAAGATAATTTGTCACCTAATCTTGAAGAGATATCATTATTGTCTTCCATCTAATATAATCATTCATTAATTTATATTTCCTATTTTTATCACACATTCATCTTAATATTTGTTTTTTTTAGTATAAAAAATAGAATTTTAATGATTGTCCATCATTTAGTAAATGTAGTTGCTAATAATCAGGAGATTACTAAGAAAATCATAAAGGGGGACATAACAACAAATTTTGCTAATAGGTAACAAAAAGTTGGATATCGCAGCAATAATTGCATCTACACCATAGAGAACACACTGATAATTTCCTGCAAAGCTCTAGAACACTGATTTTTTAGCTTACATCTTTGTATATGTATGTAATAAGCATGCAATTATCATCACCATCATTAACATTATCCCAGTTAGTTGAGGCTGGCTCTATGAATCTATTTCTATTTTCTTTTTTTCGAGTATTGTCTAAAGTATCGAGCCTAGGTAAATCATTCTGAATAACGTATATACATAACACCTTAGGTTTTCCGATTCATAAGCATGCATCATTCTTATATCAAGAGGCATACCGTTACATATGCATATAAATTTATTACTTCATAGTTCAATAGAAAGTTAATATGTCATCTTTTAACATATTATTTAGGTATTATATAAAAAATCATTTTTAACTTTTATTTTAACTTCACACAATTTTTAGATTTTGAGGCGTCGCCTCACGAATGAAAAACGCATCAGTACCCAATTGCGTAATTTTAAACCATGTAATGACATGATTGAAGAGGTGAGCTCAGAAAAAGATACTAAATATTTTATTTTAAAAATATTTTTTAGCAGAAAGAGGCATGAGCTCAGCAACTAATTTCTTTGATAAAGCATCAAACCTTGCATGTCTATAAGTACAGGTTTTTCCGACATTGGAATTGATCTTTGAGGATGTTTATGTGTTGGGAACATGTTCTTGGGAAACAATTTCTCTTCAACAGGTGGAGAACCAACCAGCACAGAAGCTGATTTTAAGATATCTCGTCTATTGCCATAACCTGGTAAGGATGTAATCTCCTGAACATTTGAAAAGAAAATTTGCATAAGGATGTGCATCTAAGACTTCAGAAAAAAAAAAAAAAAAACTCATATTTGTTAGGCCAATCCAACAGTTCTTTAGAAAGGCCTGCATTCTGGAAATTTTAATATCCGCAGTTAAAGGAAAGAACTCAACAAATTCCAATACTTTGGCATGTAGTCCTTCTTCCAATCAGCTAAATACAATGGATCCATCAAAAACTCTTTCTTTTTCAAAACAAAAAAATTAACAACCTTAATCACATTGATATCAAGTTAACTTAACTCAGTAAATGCGTGATTGAAGAAAATTTTCCGAAGACCGGTTTACAGAAACGAAGCTAACTATGTAGATTTTCTTCGTAAGGAGAATAGAAGACTGATAAAAATAAATATAATAAGGATAAAAATTCCAAAGTTTCATACAAAAATGAAGAAAATATGGAATAATGAAAGTTCCTATTACGTAAAAATCTTGCAAGCATCAAATAATGCTATAAAAAATAAATGAGACATCCAGAAGGAGGAAAATGAATGCTCAAGATGTATAGATCAAGATGATTGTCCATGAAAAGCACGCTTCTGCCACACATAAACAACCCAAAATACTTGAGATGCTAAAATCAACAATTTAGTAAGCACAAAATCTACAGTGAGTAAGAATAAAAAATATCAGTGACTAAGAATAACCATCTCGACAAATTAGTCCAAAACTTTTGTCTCTATGCACGTCTATTTCAATGTAGCCAAGTACATGATGATTAGAAGTCATAATACAAGGAAAGCCGCCTGACTTTGTGAAGTGCCAAATAACTGTTAGACCGGTCCATACGGGACCGGCCCAGGCGAATAGAGGTTGAAGTCTCCGCCTCCTGTACGTGACGATCAAGCTGCCCAGTTCAAAGGAACTGATAAGGAAGATTTTAGGAGAAAGTTAGGAGGAAAATTTGAATGTATTGACTGTTTAGAGATTTTCTTTTGAATTGTATACATTAAATAGTTTGTTTTTCTAGGGTTAGGGCATCGTGAATTTGGCTGAAATTTGAGATCTCTTAGTTTCTTTGGGCTCTAGCGGGGTCTAGAGGTTTGGGAGAGATAGATCCCCCTCTCGAATAGAGGATCAATTGTATCTTGGTATTTTCCATCCGTTATCTTTGATTATTGCAATAAAAACTAATGTTTTTTCTGGTTTTCGTTGAGTTCAAAAGAGATTTTCTTGATGTTTTTTTCCGAAATTGATAGGAATTACTGTAAATCTTAAAGTGTTTCCTATCAATAACCTCAGGAAATTTTTAGTCCCAATAAAGATAATTCATCTTTGAATGGCAAACTTATAATCAAATTTATCATACTGCATAAGATACCTGGAGCATAACAATAGCATGATAGAAACTCTATATAAACCCAAAGAAAAAAAAACTTTAACCATCATTCAACCAAGGCATACTCCTTCCCACTTAAAAGCAATAGTCATCCAAATGTCTTCAAGTGACTAGACTAGAAGTTAAAAAAAATTGCACCATGCATGATATAGAACTTTTCCCATGTCTATTAAGACAGAATTTAATATCACTGTTTTTCTTAGTCTTATGGGGGAAACTCGCAGCAGTTTTAAAACCTTACCTCACAGCCACAACAAATTATCCATAAAAAGCTGTCGATGAACATTCTGTGCTTTGGAATGAGAGATGCAACAAGTGCCACCGCAAAATTACATAAAACCTAAAGACTTTCCTCAAAAAGGAAAACTTTAACAACAAATTTCAAATCTTTCTATGGTTTTTGTTTCTTTTTTTGTTTGGAGGGATTCAAACCTTAGGCCAAAGTTCTTCCTAAAGTACATCCGCCAAAATGTGTAGTTCCGCAATCACACACTCATTCATTGATTTTGTTGATCCCTTGTAGTTTTTTTGCAAACCTACTATACCTAGAATCTTCCTTTCACAGTGTATTTTTGTAATCTTGGTGAAAGAATAAACTCTGCAAATTGTTGATCATGTGAAGCTTCAAAAGAGAATAATTTCAGTCGGTATAAATATCATATCTTTGATGAAAATACGGCCCAAAGTTAATTTGCGCTATCATTCAATAACACACAGCAGGGATAAATCTTTACCCATGGGAAATTTATATTTTTTTAGCCGGTTTCTAATTAAACGGATAAAAAAGGTTAAACATGTATCACTAGAAGCATGTTGTGTAACACCTTACACATCACATTCTCAATGATTACATATCAATCAGTAAAATAAACTCTCCCAGGATGGGGGAGGTCAGCAGTTTCCTAATTAGAGCAGGGTAAGAAAGATTTATAAATGATGATCTCAGCATCAAAGTTAGAAAATGTGACAATCTCCTTCATCTTCAAGGCAATGCTGTGCCCAAGGAGAAATTATTTGGTGCGGAGTGCAGACGCAGCTCTACGTCTGGACTCCAATTAAATTTGGACATGTGGATATTCACTGTGATCTTTTTTAAGAAAAATTTTCTAGAAATTTATAATGTGTAATTCAATGTACTTTTGGCGCGCTTTCACTTTTACTATCCTTTTGTTGCGCTTTTACTGTCTTTTACTTTTGTTACCTTTTTGCTGCGCTTTTGTTGTCATTTTGCTACGCTTTTGCTTTATGAGCAGTGAAATGGTGCGACGAAGAATAAAATGACCTAAAAACATGAAATCCAATTAAATCTCCACGTGTCCACTGCACTTTTCAAAATTTAATTGGAGTTCGGACGTAGAGCTAGATCCAGACTCCACACCAAATAATTTCTCACCCCAAAGCCACTAAATTATGAATAAACCTACATCAGACATCATGATAGTGTAGCCAATCCCTGTAGTTACATCTGACATGATCAAACAATTATTCCGCTGTATTGATGACGCATTAAATATTGTAAATTAAGAGATTACAAGTGCTAAAAGCACAAACAAAAATAAAACCCCTTATTCAATAAAGAAAGAATAACGCCAAACTCAATAAGCTCGCCCACCTGTCCATGGAAAGAACAATAAGCCAGAGAAAATATCTCTACGAAGCCATTTCATAAAATCCAATTTTTTTAGAGAAATGTAAGCATATCCAAAGCTAAACACAACTTCCATGCTTTTTGACTGGAACCTTGTTTTAAAACTTGCGCTATTGAAGCTAAAAACATATTTGGCTTCAGTAACAATACACCTAGTTCGAATACATCGAGCAAAGACTGGAAGCCCATCTTCGTAAAAGCTGATTGACTCACCTTGGAAGAACGGCAGCTGTTCTGGTCCTGATAGAAAGGAGCTAGGGAGAAAGCGGCGGATGCCATGAGAGAGAGCTCCGCCATCGCCAAACGACAAAGGCCGGATTTTTAATGAAGGCAAATCGATGGATTGAATAAGCACAAAGTCGCCGGTAAATTTCAAACGATCCCTGACCACAAAGAGCTCGCCCCTCCATTAGATTGAAAACAACTTGTGGCTTGGGCCAGCTGAGGGGGAAATTATTTGGTGCGGACACCAGCTGTGCGTTTGGACTTCAAGATTTTCAATTAAAACTTGATACGTGGAGCCCCCACGGTGGAGGAGATATTTAAAAGGTAAATTTACATGCATATTATTATATAACTATTATTTTACATATCTAACCACTCACTTATTAATATGACACTTATATCACCAAAATCCTATTACACATCACTTTTACCACTGTCTCCATGCACGCTCACTACGTCTCAAGTTTGAGTAACAGATTGAGGGGGATAACAACCAATAACTGTGCAAGCAAAAATGTAAAATCAACAGATGTCTCAAGTTTGAGTAAACAATTGATAGCATAGTTTATTCGATGTCAAATAGGGTTAAATTCTGGAATTCAATGTTTGAGCATATTGCAATAGATGAGTATTGAGGTACTCTTCCCATGTGTCTACACGTTGCTTTGCATTTATGCTATTGCTAAACAGAAAATTATATTGCATAAATGAAAGGGTGTTTTCTTAAAGTTCACAAACAAAGAGCTATGCAATGTGTTAACAGAATTTTTTTTGCAGTTTAAATGAGTTCTTCAAATTCATCCGTTATGAAAGTCAAGCGGCAGCAATCTCAAGTATACTGTCAAATGTGTTTTGTTCACCTGCCACCAAGGACCAAATAATGGAAGACAATTTTATTGCTATATTTTATAATCGAAGTGATAATGATTACCATTACTTTAAATGGGTTGATGAAGAAGAAGAGCCATGCTATGTCACATATTACGAATTTAATGCCTACGACAGAAGGAATTCTAAGAAGTTTGATCATATTCTCCTAATGATTAAAGTTGTTGTCGTGGTTGTTCTTATTGACATTACAAATCGACTTTATTTTGGCTAGTATTATGTGGTGTTGAAGTAGATTGTATGGATGGTTTTAGAAGACAATGTGTTATTTTAGTAGTTTATTTTGTATTTGTGGAAGGTTACTAGTTCTAGCTTTGTTGTGACTTGAGCTAGCTTTTTTGGCATGTATTCTATTAGTTTTTTGTATCTTCAATGATTTTGTGGAATGAAAGAAGTTTTTTTTTTTGTGTGCATCTTCAATATTCTTTGAGATTATTCACATTGTTCAATGCTATGGTTCTATTTCATTCAAGAGAGCTCCGCCTGATGCCAAGGGTTTTCAAAATCATGCAATTCTGTTCAAATTCAATGCTATGCTAATGTTTTAACTGAAACAATAGCATTTTCTCATCTTGACCGTAAGCAACATGTTCTGTTTTAACTCAATCAACAACAACAATATCAAGGCATTGACTACACTGCAACGTGTTCTGCAAAACTGAATGCTTACGGTCAAGATGACTTGGAGTTAAAATGAGTTTATTACAAAACGTGTTCTACAAAATTGGATGCTATTATTTCTAAATAGCAGTGTATCTGCTTACTATCTCCACATCATTTTTGCTGGGAGAAGTTTTTTGGAATTTATCTACAACAAGGCAATCTTCTCATATATTGCATGCTGCCATTTTCATTTCTGGAAGCTGGTTTGACAGCTCATTCATTAGCAGTGTTACAAAATATATAGCCAAAAACCGGATGCTTCTGTTTTGGTTCACCTTCTACATTAGCAGTGTTACAAAATATATAGCCAAAAAGATGCACAACCTCATATTAGTTATAGACCTTCCACATAAGAACAATCATATTCATCACTCTCAAAGATGTCATTTGGAGTCCTTCTGCTTGGTAATTTTGATCGTTTCGGTTGCCCCGCTTGCGTTAGCAATGTGTCATCGATGATGTTCTTTAATGGATTCTTGCATGTACTTCGATGATGACCCCAAATACCACATCTGCTACATTTGTGTACTTTTTTCCTTCTCCAAAAAATTTGGCAATCTTCTTCTTTTAGGTCTTTCCTCTAGGTCTTGTTGTATTTGACACTCCAACTTCAACCAAATATTTAACAACCTACCACTGATCCTTCCCATGTAACATATCAATAGCTCCATCGTACGCTAGCCGGTACTTGAAGCACTTATAAGTGGTCAACCTAACGTAACACATCAATGGAACATTAAATGAATAATATGTAGATATTACCTGTAAACGTAGTAGTAATTATATATATATATATATATATATATATATATATATATATATATATGATTTTCCACTGATGATGAATACAAATTATATGCTCAGCTGCAATGCATACTTCTTTAATGGCATCGCCTAATCTCTTATCCATGTCCGAAATGACCGCAAGTGTTTCTATCTGTGTGCCAATACTTTGTCCCAAGTTATGTAGGAACTATAACCATGTATTCTTAGTTTCGATTTCAACAATGGAAAAGCCTAAAGGGAATAAACCATTATTATTGTCAACTAAGGTTGCTGATAAGAGCATACCTAGGTGCTTGGATTTTAGGTGGCATGCATCCAAATTGATGAGAGGTCTACAACCAAATTTAAATCCATCAACACAGACCTTGAATCTAACATAGAATCTCTAAAACAAATTGTCACGTATGTCATTCGTATATGTGATATGTGAACCAGGATTTCTACCAACCAATTCAGTTTGTAGTGTCGGAACCCATTTATAATTATCATCTATATAGCCAAATATAATATCCTGAACTTGATCTCTCGACCTCCACAACTTCATGTATGGTAATGATAAATCATATTCTTTCTCCAAATTATTATTGATATCTTTTGGAGGAATATATAGATTCATTTTGACAATCTCTTAAATCTCATTCGCAACCCATGCATAAGTGGCTAGTTTATTCACAGCACGATTGATGTCAGGACAGGTGTGAACTCCATCAAGTCTCCTAACTTCAAAAGTGTGAGCATCTTCACAGAGTGAAGATCGAATTCTCCAATTGCAACCTTGGTAAGAACATGTTGCAATAACACGTTTCTTATCACTGCCTTGATTATGACCCCAAAGTTATCTCTTATGGCAACTGATCGAAAAGCATTCTTGAAACTTAATGCATCAGGGAAATAGGTGCTAACAGCTATATCTTTAGAACATAGAGTTGGAGCATTCAAAATAACATCGTTATAGTGAAAAGAACATTCAACCATATTTTTAGAACTCGCAACCTCCATAAGATTAGAATTTGAATCATGTTCTTCCACTTTTTGTACTGTAATGACAATCTAAACATGCAAATTATCATTCAATACTTTTATAAACTCAGCCTCCTCAACTTCAAAATTCATTTCTTTGTATTCCTTCGGTGATGTACAGTATATGTAATAATACAGATTATATGGATGACCCTTAAGCCATGGACATAATCTACAATTCTCTTCTCTAAGTACATAAATAGTTAGTTATACTTTATAAAATTTTACAATCCTTTGTTTGCCACCATCATACCTCTTTCTGTGTTGGACATTGGTTTGAACCCAGATCCCTCCAAACTTAAATACAACAACAATGTACTTTTTCTGCACTCCGTATAAATTATTTTCAATATTGTCACCATAAGCCTGCAGTTTCAATGGTTTAAAAGTTATTTCAAAATTATTAAACCCTTTAATATAAACCATTCAACACTTACGGAATTGGTCCTCTTGGAACACATCCGTAATTGCTTCGACTAAAATCACAAATTTCTTAAAGTTTCTTTTTCAAACAATTTTAAGTTGCAAATTAGTATAATAATTAAATGACACATCATAATCATTTCAGTCTATTCATTATCATCAAAGGCATACATAAAAAATTATCCTAAGAAAAAACTTCTCAAGTCGGCAAGCCATGAGAACATCTCTGTGTTCGGTTTATGTAAAATTTCCTTATAGAAAAAACTTCTCAATATTTTTTCTTCACTGTGTGTTTCAAACGTATCCTAATAAAAAACTTCTCAAGTCAGCAAGCCATGAGAACATCTCAGTGTTCAATTTATGTAAAATTTCCTAAGAAAAAAGTTCTCAATATTTTTTTTTTCACTGTTTCAAACGAAATCCAAATTACATAACATCATAAACAAAAATATATTAGGAAGTATAATATCAAGCTCGAAGACAATACCCGTGAAGGAAATCTGAGCTCAACAACCTATAGAAGCAGAGGAAGTGGATTCTGAAAATGTCCGAGGAAGGTAAGTCGCGAGAAGTACCAGTAATGGGGGATTTTTGTGGGAAGGAAGAAGTCAGAGACAAAACGCACGAGGTATTATGCGCGAAGAAGAAAAACTTTCGGCGGGAAGAAGACGTCGTGAGCATGCGTGGAGACGGAGTGGTAGAAATGATGTGTAATAGGGTTTTGAGTGGTATAAGTGTAATATTAATAAATGAGGTGTTAGATATGTAAAATGATAGGAATATAGTGGTATGCATGTAAATTTTCCTGTTTAAAAATTTTAATTAGATTTCTTTTTTATTTATGTATTTTCAATCAACCTTTTGTACTTTTTTAAGATAGGTTTAGGATTAGTGTTCCATTTTAAGAAAAACTCTCAAAATCTCTCAAATATAAATTTTTAGGAATCCTGATAATGCACTGAAAGAAAAAATGAAGAACAACATTATTATATTTGTGAAGATGGAATGCTCATAGGATACGAATGATGAAAGGAGGTATGAAAAAGTTGATGAATCGAAAGTTGATTTGGCTAGAATTGTTGAGGGTTTCAACTTATCGATAAATTTCTACCTCATCCCATGTTATTTTAATGGTTTTCAAAGTTTTTTAAATTTTAGAGAGTTCTAAAACAAAGCTACATAAAGAAAGCACATCAGTGCTCAGTACAAGCGCATACAATGCATAGAAAATGTAAAAGAGCATTGCGCTTTCTCTGTGGATTACAATTGTGCTCATTGTGCGCTTTCCCGCTAGATTCAGTGCGCTTTTTATGTGCATAGACTGCAAAAGAGCTGCAAACACAATCATTTTCTATAAAATCATTTATTGACTTTCACTACAGTGCAACCAAAAAAGCAGTTAAAGTGCTTTATTTCTTTTAACTGCGTTATCATTGCGTTTCGACTACAATTTGATGCACTTCATTGTGCTTTTGGTGTGCTTTCGATGCGCTTTATTCGTGCTTTCTCCACGGTTTCGCTATACTTTTGCTATGCTTTCACTGTGCTAAGTGTAATATTAATAAATGAGGTGTTAGATATGTAAAATGATAGGTATATAGTGGTATGCATGTAAATTTCCCTATTTAAAATTTTTAATTAGATTTCTTTTTTATTTATGTCTTTTCAGTCGACCTTTTGTGTTTTTTTATGATAGGTTTAGGATTAGTGTTCCATTTTAAGAAAAACTCTCAAATCTAAATTTTTAGGAATCCTGATAATGCTCTGAAAGAAAAAATGAAGAACAACGTTATTATATTTGCGAAGATGGAATGCTCACAGGATACGAATGATGAAAGGAGGTATGAAAAAGTTGACGAATCGGAAGTTGATTTGGCTAGAATTGTTGAGGGTTTCAACTTATCGATAAATTTCTACCTCATCCCAAGTTATTTTAATGGTTTTCAAAGTTTTTAAAATTTTAGAGAGTTCTAAAACAAAGCTACATAAAGAAAGCACATCAATGCTCACTACAAGTGCATACAATGCATAGAAAATGTAAAAGAGCACTGTGCTTTCTCTGTGGATTACAATTGTGCTCACTGTGCGCTTTCCCACCACATTCAGTGTGCTTTTTATGCGCATAGACTGCAAAAGAGCAGCAAACACAATCATTTTCTATAAAATCATTTATTGACTTTCACTACATTGCAGCCAAAAAAGTAGTTAAAGCGCTTTATTTCTTTTGACTATGCTATCATTGCATTTCCGCTGCAATTTGATGCACTTTCATTGTGCTTTTAGTGTACTTTCGATGTGCTTTCTTCGTGCTTTCTCCACGGTTTCGCTATACTTTTGCTACACTTTCACTGTGCTTTACTTCGTATTACATGTTATCTATAAATGTGAAAAAGAAGCATATGATGCTTACTGCCATTATGCTCATAATATTGGTTTTGGTGTGCACAAGAATCATCATAGTTACTGGCCAAATTTGAAAAAAAAAAAAAGATAAAATCTTAAGACTTTGTATATTCAAAAGCTTGTTTTAAGAAGATATTTGATCTAAATTCTCAAATGAAGTATAAAAAATCAGAGACAATAACAGGTTATCTATCTTTAGTTAGGTTTACAGTTAATGAAGCTGAAAAATGAAATGTGAAAAAAGTTATTGAATCACACGACCGTGAATTGGCTAGGCTAGAAGACTGACACCTCCTGAGATCATGTCTGAATATTGATGATGAGAAAGCTTCAGTTCTGAAATCAAAGACAAAAGTAAGAATCATTGATGCGTTCTCTTACCTTGTAGATGAAGTTGGAGGTATCGAGTATGTTGGATTCTCTAAGAGTGATGCATGCAACTTTATTCAGAAGAAGAAAAGAGCAAAGATTAAATTTTGGGATACTAATTCTTTAATTTAATTATTTAAAGATTGTCAAGTTGATTAAAACATATTCGTATGGGACATCAAAATTGATGAATTTGATTGATTATTAATTATTTTTAGGTTGATGGGATAAGTATGATAGATTATGACTGTTTTGTAGATGTGGTGATTTTTAATGCTATTTATAGGCTAAATAAATATAATTTAGTTTGTGCACCATTTGTCGGTGTTAATAATCATTGGCATAACATTTTACTAGGGATTATCTTTTTGTTAGAAGAAATAATTGAATCATTTACATAATTGTTTAAAATATTTACACAAATAATATGTGATAAACATCCTATGACTATATTTACTAATCAGGATCAAGCAATGACTAGGGCCATAAAAGTTTTATTACCTCACACTCGTTATAGATTATGTCAATAACACATATCTAAAAAGGTTACATCAAAAGTTGGGTGCTTCAATAGCAACAACAATGTCAGAGGACTCATTTATAAGTGTTTGAGCAAGTGTAACTCTGAGAAGGAGTTTGAGAAAATATAGGCTGAAATGATTAAGGAAAGGAACATCCATAATTGGTTGGAGAATCTTTATAGGATAAGGAAAAAGTTGTCAATAACATTCAATAAGGACTATTTTTTCACTTTGTTGTGCTTTAACTACACTCACTATTTTTTATTACTTTGCATTTATTTCGCAATGAAAGCATAGAAAAAGCACAGTGAAAGCTCAACGAAAGCACAGTGAAAGCGTAGAAGCAAATGAACCTCAACAAAAAATATATAAGAAATGATATTCAACCTAGTTTTGAAAACTTAAGATTTTATAAAGTTATACAACCTAGTTTTGAAAACTTAAGAAATTGATATAAGAACTAACTTTTTGGAGAAAATTTAAAATATATATGGCAACATATGGACATAATCATGCTTGAGGGTCCCTGGATTCTTCCCAGATGAAGGGGAAAGCCTATGAAAGTTCACTGGGCTCGAAGGAGGCGAGTTCAGGCCCTGGGGAAAGCTTTACACATGCCTTATGACAGGGGGATCACTAGGACTTGATCAACCAGGTCAAACCAAGACTTGTGTTTGAGTTCAATGTACTTTTAGTGATGTCTAGGATGCATTAAAAGAGGTTCTATGACTTAGTTTGATTGAGCCATGTTGAAGTTTCGAGGAAACTTCACTTTGTCCTTAAGGGGCATTTTGGTCAAGTGGGATCATAATGAACTTTGGGTCAACTAGGGCCCACCAAAGTGTAGTTTTGTGGTTTACATGTCAAAACAATGGTTATGGACATGTTAAAGTGTTTTGGGGAAGGTCCCAATGTCAAATTCCACAAGATACAAGGTATAATAGCACGGGCTATAAATATTTAAAGATTTTGATTAGCCTTTGGATTTCAATTAAGTTTTTGGGGTTAGAGGTCTTGGATTGATCTTAAATTTAGAAGGTTGACCCTTGAGACATTACTAATTAATATGCAACTGAAAAATCATGGATCCAAATTCATTTGATTTGGTTATGAGGTAATTGAAAAATCACCCAAAAAGGGTTACAGGACATGAGGCTTTTGACCTTGAGTTTTGGTTTCAAATTCTGGATTTGAATGTAGTTTTGGGTTTGATTGGTTGAATTTGATTTACCCATATCAATGACAATCATTTAGGTGATTGTGTGTAGCAGGTGACCACTACTTGATGAGATTTGGATTTTATTTGAATTTAGTTGGAATTTGGACTTGATTTTGGTTTTGGATTTGATTTTGATTGATGAACCTCATACAAAGATGATGTCAGCAGCACTACGTCGCTTAAAACACACAAAAAGATAAATGAGTTAAATCGACATATGTTGTAGCAGGACGGGACACATGGTATAGCGACGCTTGGTTTTGGAAACCAAAGCATTTCTTTATGCATGGGAATATGCTACAACGTTAACACATACAAGTTTTGTGGAATTTAAAAAATTCTAACAACGTCACACCATAAATAAAATAATAATGAATTTGACCTAACACATCGGCTTTGGAAATAGCGCTATGGCGCCCACCAAAGTGCCATAATAGAAAAGTTAGGATAATACATCTGCTTTTTGAACTAGCAGAATTACCTTTTGACTTTTTGGACCTAACATCGCAATGCTTAAAGGGATACTACTGAGGCGTTGTATGGGTAACTGATGTACATTGTACTGTTGCAGTTCAAATAAGTATTTTTCCTGAGAACTTAGCATTGCAGTGCTAATTTTGAATGTCACTGTGCTAATCATGTGAATGCTGTAGTGCTTTATTCCCTAGTGCTGAAACACTAGTTCATAATTTAGTACCTCAATTTCTCTAGATTTAAATCATAACTTTGCTCAAAATCAATTATAAACATACAAATAATGTAAAATATTTAAGAAAATAAAACATGAAACATCAAACATCAAAATAATTACAAATTACAAAGCACACATAAACGCAAAGATGGATTACCTCCCAAACAACATTGCGTTTATAGTCATTAGCTAGACTTGCCTATATTTATTAATTTAACTGAAATAATTCATTACCACTCCTTAAGTTGTTTCCATTGGTGTCATTTTCTTTATCTTTGGGGTTAACTTCAATATTACTAGGAAAAGACCCAAGAGGTCTACTACCGAAAGAAATTGTAAGCTATCATAATTGAGTTTTCAAAATTTGAATTAAAGCTCCTTGACTTTATAATTAAGTTCCTAATTGAATCACTACCTCTTTCAAAAATAACTTTATATTCTCATATTGACTATTTTGATTAAATCCTTGAGGATAAGAATTTATAGGATTCACAACAGGTTGTTGAGGATTATTCTAATTTTCTCCTTAGTTAGATTGTCATGAATTTCATTGATTATTTTCACCAACATTGTTTAACTAACTAAAATTAGGGTGGTTCCTCCAACATGGATTGTATGTATTAGAATAATAATTATTTTATTTTTTAATATCTAAAGCACTAATATCCTCGACAAAATTCAAACGATTCTCTTTTAATTGAATAGATGAGTTAGATCATGAGTTAAATCCAATAGTTTATAGTTTCTTTGAAATAACATCCACCTAAGCAATAAGAATAGACAAAACATCATATTCATAAACTCTAGCTACTCTTTTAGAATTCACTCTATCAACAGGCTATTGAAAATTATTGGTAGCAATTTTCTCAATCAATTCATAAGCATTCTCAAATGGCTTAGACATTAATGATCATCCAGATGTAGCATCTATGATTAGCCTAAGAGATCCTACTAATCAATTATAAAAGATTTGAATAATCAATTAATCAGGTAAATCATGGTGAGGATATTTTCTAAGCATCTTCTTAAATCTCTTCCAACTTTTATAAACAGATTCCCCTGCAAATTGGGCAAAAGAAGACATATCATTTTTAAGTTTAACATTTTTTTTAGGTGAGCAATATTTTATAAGGAATTCATGCGCCAACTCATTCCAAGTGGTTATAGAACTCGGGGCAAAAAATCTAACCTATTTTAGCATTAACCCTCAAAGAAAATTGGAACATTCTAAGTATAATTGCATTATCATTGATATCATTGTACTTAAAAATTATACAAATTTTTAAGAAACTGACTAAATATAAGTTATGATCTCCAATAGTTCTCCCGAATTAAAATTTTTGTGCCATTTGAATAATAATAGGTTTCAATTCAAAATTATTAACATTGATAGAAGGTATATTAATACTCTGATAATTTTTTTCTATTACAAGATTAACATACTCTCTAAGTGGTCTAGCATGATATTGATCTTGAACTGGGTCAGGCATTGCTAATTTTTTTTTTTAAATTTTTTTGTAAGGATCATTTCTATTTCTGGATTAAATAATAAAGTATCTTTACTCGATTTATTAAATATACAACAGGATACAACAACTAAAAATAGAAACCAAACAATCAAACAAAAAACATTTTTGGATTTTTTGAATTTTTAATTTTAACAATTAAAATAAAGATAAAGGATATAAGTATGTCTAAATATGCACTTGTTTCAATAATTTAATAAATTGCAACAGGCACATTACTTCCCCGGCAACGACACCAAAAATTTGATGGGGGCATATGATGTGATAAGACAATGACAAACTAATAAAAAACTAACTAGATTTGAAATATGTTTAGATTTTTTTTTAATATAAAATTTTAAAAACCTACTAATTTACACAAGTATACTTGCTAAATTAAGTAATAAAGTGATAAGTAAAGTTTCAAACCTAGAAGGAAGTAATTTACTTTAATGCAACAAAACTATTACTCCTTACTCCAAATGCATGAACTTATTATACTAAAATGAAAATGAGGTTTTTGAGTTCCCACTAGTAAAAAATAAAAAATAATAAAGTTGATATAATTTTAATAAAGTATTTTGGACTAATGTGTGTAAATAACATATTTTTCTTAATGAAACTCTTAATTATAGATGCGGATCAAAATATGTACATCCCTAAATCTCTATCGAGCTTGTAGAGATAAAAAAAGATTGTTAGTCTCCCTATATTTTTTTTTTTTATCTCTATAGAACCTAGAATATTCAAATATATTATGTCTAGACATGCCAATATTTCATTTCAATATTCATAATTATTCTTGCATTTCTCCATCGAGGCTATACATCACACTATATTTTAACTATACATATGACCATTATATGCATTAAATTAAGAATGAGAGATATTGAAAACGTCATTATTTCTATTAAAGAATAAAAGTATATTAGTATTTAATATGCTATTTACATTATTAGTCAAAAATATAAGATCGACCCAAACATGGAATAAATAACAAGTAAACTCATATTTTTTTATTCATAGAAGAATAAAGTACAAGAGAAGTAAGAAGTTTATCACTAGGATGGATCTAAGTATCTTCTTTATACTCCTTACTCTACTTACAGAGTTGTCAATAAAAAAATAGGCTAATCCCTCTAAGGAGTGTATCTTTCACTTCCCTAATCTCCTTACACTAAGAAAATGCTAAATTACACTCATGTAACTAAACTGTCCAAATAATAAAACTAACTTCAATTTATAGTAAGTACAGGAATGGACTCTAGCTCCACAGTGCTAGATTAGGTAGCACTACGACAGTGAAAAATAAACTAGTGCCTTAGCGCTGTCATATTGCCTCCGATGTGGCATTAGGTGAAATGGCATGGTTACAACTTGAATTAGTGTGTCTCTTCACTAAATTGACACAACTCATAGCAGATATAATTACTACGCCATTGTGATGTAAAATGTGAGCATTGTGGCGCTTGGAATGACTTTTTAATGACGCAACGCTAGAAGGCTGGCGCTACCACTTTGAATCTTTCCTAAACACCCAATATTGTGGTGTTGTGACGTGCTATAGCATTGACATCAGTGACACTATGGTGCTTGTAAACAAAGAATTTCAGCACCGCCGCATTAAAATTGGACCTCCGAAGTAGATTGATACGGCACTGCAGCATTAAACTCGTTGATGCTGCCTAACACTTATAAATTTGGCTTTTTCCTACATAATTTTATTACAAAAAATATCAAACAAAATATTTCAGTGTATTTAATATAAAAAAAATAATACATAATTTAAACTTATCACCCTCATCTAATATGCCCTAAATCCGGCCTGATTAGATAAACGGGTAAAAAATCATGACAAAGACCCAGCCCGCTAACACTATTAGCTGACAAGGTGATCGAGAGCTGA
>NW_021319370.1:365459-399519 GCF_001605985.2 Dendrobium catenatum | reverse complement strand
TATATATATATATATATATCTAGATAAATAAATAAATAAATAAATAAATATATATATATGAAATGAAATATGTTTACAATGCTATTTTTATTTGGACTTTACAATAGCTTTAGGTGTTTAATCCTTCTATTAAATCCTAGAGCATCTCACAAGTGGGGTTCAAGATGCATTGTATTATTTCTTTGATGCTCCTTCAAATTCTTATGAGCACATTGAACATTGTAGGACCATATTCAATAGGCTTTTGATGTGCTCCTTTGCCAAGCCTTCCTACCATGCTCAAGAGACAAGCATGCACTTAATTTTGTTCTCTTTCAAGTAAGACTATCAACACCTTCACCAACTTCCCCAATATTCCTAGCATAATTTTAGGTATTCCCCTTTTTACAACAAAACAAAGACTTCATAGGCCTCTTATAAGTGATCGATTAAAATTAGGCATCATTTACCTTTTTTCACTCTCCCCTTTTCACTACCTTCCAAGCTCATTAGAGCCTAACCGAAAAGCTTGAAATATGATATTTTTGCACCTTCGTAATATTTTTAAGCCCCTTTATCCCCTAAAAAAGTTATTAGACTTACATACTAAGAAATTCATTGCACATCAAGGAATCATTACTGCCCCACACATACAATGCATTCATCCATCAACATCATCATTTTCTGACTTACATCTTTCATCACTTATTTAGTAGGGTTCTTAATGGAGATTATCACTTTGGCTCCTCTTGATTACGAGTTATCATATGGCTAGGTGACATGATCCTTTGCTCAAAGTTACTCTCAATGCATATATGATTCATATTTGTTCTAACGTGGCTTAGACCACCCTCATGTGGATGCAATCGATAGATGCATCATCACAACCTAACTAATATAACCCATAAACAAAATATGTAATACTGTGCCGGATGGTGACAAGACAAAATCCAAAAATCAAATTTGAGATAATTATAAAACTTTTAAATAATTAGTGAAAATAAAGCCACTAAACCTTCAGTTAAAATACATGAATACTAATTATCAAAAGCTTTTCATTCATCTCAGAAAGATTTACAATCAAAATTGTTATGCACAAATAGAACATACCTTAAACAACACATTAAAAAAAGAAACAATGATTGTTAAAATCCAACCACATATACTTTTACATATTTATATCCTACCATCCTTATCTACTCAGCTTACCCCCTTCACTTATTATATATATATAAAGCAATCATGAGCACCCACAACTCAGCAAACCACATTCAAACTATCAAAGTCTTTAATAATAATTGCCACCAATAATAAATCATAAATATTAAAGTGGAGCAATTTATTTAGTACAAAGATTCAATCGGGTTGCTTGAATAACTAAATGTTCATAGAGTAGTAAATAATATTTCTAAATTATCAAGTAAAATAGTAGAACAATATTAAAATAAAATATTAAGCACTTTATATTCATATATAAAAAGTAGACATAATCTCTCATGCCTTTATACCTCACAACAAATATCCTAATTCAAAATTTAGGCTCTTATGACACCATATGCTAGCATATCATACAACAGACACTCATGACTCTCAAATGTATAACACTACAAATATTCATAGATTTTAGGCCCTTATGATTCCAGCATATCACATGTCAGAACTTCCTCATATTATCAAAATTCACTTAGTTTCACACTTTTGAAGAAAAAAATAATAAAAAATAAAGACATTTTCAAATATATTACATAATGCCTGAATAATCACATAGTTTCATTTTTAAAAAAAATTACTATAATATCACACATTGTTAATTGGTTATAGTTATATTTTAGATCTTATTTTTTGTACTACACTATTATTTATAGGAGTTATAATATATTTTTTTAAATCAATAAAATGAGGTATTTTCAAAGTTGCATAGTAAAAATATGTAAATAAAATCTCATAATGTGTAAAATATTGCCAACCACAAATTATTAAAAATTACTTTATTAAATTTTACCCAGTGAATAGATAAACTCAATTTTTCATCAAAATTTAATTAAATATAAAAAAATAGAAAACTTTGAATTATTAAAAACTTAGATATGCAAAACATAACCTACATTGACCAGGACAATTTCCCAAACTGTCTTGATGGACAAAATTGACTCAGAGCTACCCAAAATGCACTTTGTTTTTTTAGAAAACCTCATCTCTCTCTAGTTGACTACCTAAAAGAATAAATGACATGACATTTTAGAAGTTTTGTGTGGAATTTGATATTTATAAAATATTTTATGACATCACCATAACCCTTAGAGACCCAACATCGTATTAACTATTTTTAAATTCCCATCCAACCCAAAATCAATGCACCCCAGAGCCCAGACTCAACATCGTAGCGCTCCTAAGAAAAAAAAAAACATATATCATATTTCATATTTCATGCACATAGACCCCTTGGAATACACTTAAGAACATATTTCATGCATTCATATATATACAAAATATCACAAGGTATGTAAAGAATGAAAATGTAGAAAAATTTAACACACAAGGCTTACTAGATCGGGTTAGAACATATTTGAATGTGCATTACATGCATAACATGTCGTATCCTAATGAAACAATACATTTGAGTTGTAGTTTAGTACAATAAATTGTGTCAAAATATCCTTCTAAACCATCATCACCTTTTATGTCACTCAAAACCTTATCTCACTGATCTCTATCTTGCAAATATTTACACTCAATGACTCCACTCCAAATAGCCTTGTTAGATTATCTGATGTGATGGCATTGGCTACTGATGTGATGAACCTTCATCATTATTTGTAGCCCATACAAATCAAGAATGCATAGACTTTTTCGTATTGTGATTTGTGAGTATAGTAACATTATTCTCCATGACATATAATACTTGTTTTCATGCTCTGAGGCCTTTCATGGAAAGGATCCAACCCTTATTATAGGCCTCTTCCATTGACAAAAAGCAATCAAGTTTTATATTTCCCTAATTGTATTATATAAGACACAAACATATCATAAGACACAACAACATGTATAGCTTTTTTTTATTGATGCAAAGTCATAAGTCCTACATTTGTTGCAAATCATTTTAAGTTATACATCTCATTATAATATTATGAGTCTAGTAAAAGCATCTACCACTTATTATTGTGGATATATATATATATATATATATATATATATATATAATACTTTATAGCAGCCTTAAATTCATTAGGAAAACTATTTTGATAAATTTTTGACAAAAAAGCCTATTGATCAGTATATATGATCATAACATAAAAAAATTATCAAATTTTATTAGACGATGGAACACTAATAGTTTATATCAAGCTATCTATCAAAAAGTATATGTGGTTAATCTACTGGTAAATCTTGATGAATTTTCAGCTAAATTCTTAAGTTGTCACATTGGATGTCATTTTTTGGTATCATGTTCCTTATTAAGTTAATCATCTATATAGTAGACATCAAATATAACATATTATGCTTTATTGGTCCCTTGTTAGTAATTCATTTACACAATCTAAATATTATTTAAAAATAACATCCATACATTTATGAATACTATACTAAAATATATAAAATAATTAAAATATAATGTTCTATCATAATGATTATAAAATATGATTTATTTGTCTTTACTCTAGTCCACCCTCATCCTATTATTTACATGTTCACTCTTCCTCTCTCTTATCTCATTCACTTTTCTCTTTGTTTATTAATCCTTTTATATCCCTCCACATCTCTCATTCTCTATCCTCCTATTTGTCATCTTTTTCTATTATAATGTGTTACCGACTCATCCATTATTGGATTGTCACATTGATATATACTGATTTCTTTGCATTAACATGAGCTTGTATCATTTCAATCGTAGCAACTATATGGCATCACAAAATTTCTTAAATCCTATCTCCTATCTAACAAAGCTAAGGGGTATAAGAGGATTTATATCATAAGTTATTTCCTATAAGGCTAATCTATAAATCCTCCCATTGTTTTTTTTTCCCTCCAACCTATTATTTGAATATTAAGATAACCCACTTAATGACTTAAACCACTATCTCTATATGAGAAGCGATACATCCTCTTTTGTATATATACTCTTTTAAGACTTTGAACAACGTAACATAAATATTAAAGATGATGATTATTTGTATAATATTGCTCAATCTCAAAATGTTATTTTGTATCTTGCTTTTAGATCTACAAAATAAACATTTTTTTAGTGAAGAAATGATTAATGTAAAGAAGTTAGTTGTGAAACTATTTGGCTTGCTAATAAGGGTTAACCATTGAAAGCTTATATAATCATTTATGTTTATGTCAAACTCACTAATTTTATTAGATTGGAAAAATATGGGGTTTCTCTTATTTCAAAAACTCACGTGTTTCTTAATCATTCTTTGGAGCAGCTTTCTTTTTGCTTTTTAGAGTAATTATCGAGTACAAATATTAAAATTTTTGTAATAAAAGATTGTTTTAAGAAGCAGTAAGAAAGTTGTTCCAAACGAAGCCTTAATCATTCTTTAATGACATACTGATACATCAAATCAGATGAAAAAAAAAAAAAAACATTCTTTAATGACATCATATTTAGATTTATTTTCTTACATATGGTATTTAGTTGCTTATGTTTGTAACATGTATAAGTAAACCTCATTTTTTTCATTGATATTGGACGTGCGGGTGTTTATGTTTGTTATCTCTTACTACCCTTCTAGATGTTTTGATTTTGGATTATCTGTATAACAATATTTATCTTTAGCTTTGATAGTATGTGTCCATGGACTGATTATTTTATTGTTAATTAGGTGCCATCATTTAGACTGGGGTACCCTCATTCATTGTTATGTTATCTAAGTTTTTCAAATGTATCTTTGATATTCTATATTGTTTGGTTTATCCATGACACATTTTGGCTTATGTTATATCAAATTATTGCTATATGCTATTTTTTCTTATAGGGTTACTTTGACAAAGTTGATATATATGATTGTTGAATTATGAATTTTTTTAGAATATCTCCTGCTTTGATGTACTTAGATGTACTAGTTTTAGGGTTATGTTATGACCATCATTACTTAGGTTTTGTTTGGGGCGGCTTTATTATCGCTTCATAAAGTAGTTTTTTAGTACAAAAATTTTAATTTTTTGTACTAAAAAGCTGCTTTAAGAAGCGGTAATAAAGCCGTCACAAACAAAATCTTAATTATATTTGAGCTTTTTGCTCTTTATGGCATTGGTCATTATTTTTGAGTTTTTAAGGAGTTTGCCTCTGCTTAAGTTTGTGGGAACTTTTTTTTATGATTGGTTTGCTAGTTAAATTTGCTTAACAATATCGTCTTAATAATTTTATGTTACTTTATCATATTAGATTCTTACTTAACTAACTAAAGGTGCATATATAGTTGGTGATTTGCATTGGAATTTTATTAGATCTAAGCCAAATGTGGCATTGTTGCTTTAGTTAGAGCAAATTTTAATTAGAAATTTAAAACAATTTAAGCGCTTTATAGATAAATCGCTCTAACAAGTAAAAATAAGCAAAGATAGAAAAAGAGTTCGTTTCCAAATTTGCTTGCGAACGGACATTTCTCAGGCATGTGAATGGTGATTTGGCAATATAAAATTGAATCAGCCTCACCTGTCGGCAATATAGATCCTCTTTATCTCTTTGCTCTAGTTTCGAAAACCAAACCCTAGCTGGAATTCAATCAACACCTCCAATTCGCAAATTGCACAATTCCACTTCCAACGGGTCTCAAAAGCCGAGGGAGTAGGGGCCTAATCCAGATCTTGCGACGCGCACTAGATTCGAACTCCAAATCGAGTCGCAAGATCTCTCGGCAGACCCGTTAGGAATCCAACGATCCTCTGCCTGAAATCTGACTGTAGATCCTGGTATCTGCATCTGAAGCAGCTCCGATCGCTGGCACATTTGATTTCTACTGCGGCGAATGGGCGCTGGTAGGGTTTACAGAGGTGGCTCAGCTGACGGGCCATCTTCCTCCATCTCTCCTTCTTCAGCCCAACCGCCGTCGGAGACTGCATCGACTTCCGTGACGCAAACGGTGAATGGCTCGCACGATTTCAAGATCACGGGCTACTCGCTGTCCAAGGGGCTGGGGATCGGTAGGTACATCGCTTCAGATGTGTTCATGGTTGGGGGCTACACGTGGGCGATCTACTTCTACCCGGATGGTAAGAGCCCAGAGGATGGTGCGTCTTACGTATCTCTATTCATTGCGTTGGCCAGCGAGGGGACCGACGTGAGGGCGTTGTTCGAGCTGGCGCTGCTAGACCAGAGTGGGAAGGAGCAGCACAAGGTTCATAGCCACTTCGGCCGTAATCTGGAAGCCGGACCCTATACCCTCAAGTATCGTGGGAGCATGTGGTGAGTTTCTAGTTCTGGAGCACCTTTTAATTCTTTTATTTGCTGCTTTACATTTTTAAGGTTCCTCTGTTTTTGCTACTTGGTGTCTTTGGCAAAGATTCTGATAGAGTCTTGGGTTTTAGTCTTGAAAGATGATATATGTAATGATCCTTTTTCCTTTATGCATAAGAATCCTTCCTGATTTGTAAAATCGGAATGTTGGGGCATTGATGTTGGTTGTGTTGCGGTTGTTAGTTCACTTTAATGTCAGCTTGATCCCAGTTCTGATGATTTTGCTTATCTTGTGCAATTGGTGAATGCATATGTACTGTTACCTCATTCATGGATTTTGGTGGAATTATGGGCATGCTTTGTTGATAGGATTTGTAGATGACTTTCTTTTATGTTGTTATGTTGGCTTGAAAAATTAGGTGGTCTGTGGTTATTTGATGCCATTGTTAACTGATGTCTTCACTGTGGCTACTTTTGTTGTCATGGTATATTGTATTTACAATATTGCTTTATACCTAAATATAATTTTTGTGATGGAAAAATATGATATTATTTTGTTTTGTTTGCTGTATTGTTTACATAAAATTTAATACCGCCTTTTAAAATATTTATAGTTTGATATGATATTTCCTGGTTGCTTAAGCATGCGGTGAGGACCTTCTAGTATTTTTTTTGTTGTTGTACTTATTGGTTAAATACAAAAAAAAGAAGGAAAATGGGAAAAAAAAAAAAACGATGGGTGAGATTTGAGTGCAAGGTAGCCAGGAAAGAAGGGGCTGTTTATTTGTTCATATGAATTTTCTTTTCCTTGTGTAACATTCATAATAATCTTATGGCAGCGGAGAAAGGCAGCTGAAATGATGGATGGATGTTGAAAAAGTAAAAAAAAAAAAGGAATGGAAATGGAGTAAGGGATCTCTCATTAAAGAACTAGGTTATTGGATGAGCAATGAGCTACCTAAGTGATTGGTGATAATACTAAGTTAAGATTTCAAACATGTTGTTGAACAAAAAAAAATACAAATTACCGACACTTGTTTATTATTATTTCTTTGATTTATTGAGAAGATCCATGCTAGGAGGTACTAATGTACATGTTTGATGTTTCCCAAGCTAATCATGATTGACTATGATTTATGTATCTTAGTACTTTGCAAATGCTGTTTCCATGTTGTATTCAGGCAATTTGTGTGGCATGCCTCTGCACTTGTATGCATGAAATAAAAAAGCACAGTTCATTTATTCTGGGGCATCTTATATGTTTGTTATCCTAGATGGTGGCTGGGGGCTGCATCATTGTTTTAAAAGAAGTGGAGTCTTTTATAGATTTTAGGATTTTCTTGTATTTGTTCTGCTGGGAGGTGGCTATGAGGCTGCATTATACCCTTAGGTGTCTATATTTATGTTATTAGCAAATAATTTCCATTACTCATCATATTCATTGTCATATGATAAATCATTATTAAATGCAAAGTTCTAATAGTTAAATCATTTATCTTTTTTTTTTCTTTTTCATTTCATTGAGATTATATTTCCTTGTATTTGTTAATTCATTCTTTTTGGTTTTTTATTTTGCTGCGTTCTTTTCTTTAATTTATAGGTTGTAGGCAAGTTTTTCTTCCTTTTTTAAAGAAATGTTGAAGGAATCTTTGGGGTTAGTTTTCTCTTTTATAATAAATATTTTTGCGACTTGATTGTAACATATCATTTATTTATCTTAGTCTTATGTTTGCTTTTCCCTTCCAGTTAATTCCCTTGATGCCTTTATTTCAGCGCAGAATGATTGATGATTGTCAATTTGAATTATGCTTTTGAAATGAATGTAGAGTTAACTTATAGTGAACGAGAAAACCATAATGTTGAAGTTTACTTATTAAATTTGTACATGTAAAAAACTGTTTATTTTAATGCATGCACATTATCTTGATAATGATGCTGCATTCTGCATACTTGTGTTTTTTATGCATTTGTTTGTTGCTCATGGCTTCCTCTTTTTAAAACCTAAGGCTTGGGTTGTAAGAGTTTTTGATGGAAAGATTTATTAAGATGGATTTGTAAGATGTACCATTATTTAAAAATATGTTGCATCACTTAATGAAAGTCTTATTGATCATGTCTTTGGTTCTTTCATCTCCTTTTGTGTTCCGCAGCTAGATTTTCCATTATGAGAATAAAAATTTCCTCACTGCGGGATCTGTTTACAAGTGTCTATTTGTTGGCATCTTGTGTTTTTATCTTGGGCCCTTTCTCTCTCTTGAACAATGCACATTCACTTGTTCTGTTATAAACTTGTTTTGAGCATACTTATTCTCTACTTTTAGTAAGGGTATTAAAATATAGGTGTTCTCATTGAAGGTTACATGTTTTCTAATACATACTTTCCTGCATATCTTTTGAAGCCAAATAAAAGAAAAGTAGAAAACCTATTCTGCAAAATCTTTTTGATTTTATGTCAATAGTCTTTTCAATATTTGATTCCCTTTTATTTACTTGATGTCTCAAATCATGGAGCCATTGTATAGCTAATATTTAGTTCAAATTTAAGAATATGTTGAAGGACCACCAATGCTTTACCAATTAGCCATTTGTAAAGTTCTCACTAAAGAATGAAGGAAATAAATATATAATAAGCTTAAATAATCTTACATTGGATTATTAAATTTCTAGTAAATGCAATGTGTTGCCAACTCTTTACTTTTAACGATATGTGGTGTTCACCATTGAAAGAGGATGATTGAAGTGCTTTCACTCGAAAATCTGTTCAGTTTGTGTCAAAATCCCTCTAATGACAGGGGGTGCTTGATGGTAGGGAATGCAAAGGATAAACTAACTGCTACAAAACTTTTTTTCAAAACCTTTTTTCTAAAACATTATATTCAACATGAAGGAGAGAAAGATAATTAGTTTCTCCTTGTAATAAGTATGGTATTTGGGGAATTGCTTTCACTTTTTTTGACACTTATTTGGAGATTATTTAGTTTCAGATTTATACTGTCAAACCTCAGAACAAACCAAGAGAAATAGAAATAAAACTGTCCATATTTTCTTATATTGCACATTCTCAAGTTTTTTGCTTTGTTTGTGCCATTACTCTATTCAAAATATCTCAATTTTTTCAAAATAGGTTATAGCCTCATTTGCTGGCTTAAATGGTGGATTCCCCATAGTGGTGGATTCCCCATAGTGATTGCTTTTGGTTGGGGGAAGGGGGAGGGAATTGCTTCCACTTTGCTTTTGATTCTTATTTGGAATTTATTTGAATTCGGATTTATACCAATTTGTTAAACCTCAGAACAAACCTAGAGAAATAAAAATAAAATTACCTATATTTTCTTACGTTGCACATTAATAATTTCTTAAGTTTTCTTTTTGTTTGTGCCCTTATTCTATTCAAAATATCTCAATTTTTCCAAAATAGGTCATAACTTCATCTGCTCGCTTATTTTGCAAATTCCCCATAGTGATTGCTTTTGATTGGGTACTTTGTTCCTTTCCTTTTTGGAGCCTTGGATAGCTAAAAGAAAGCTTACTTTACGGGTGGTGGCTGCATCCTACCTTTGTTTTTTTAATAACACAGAACTAATATATTTTTGGGGATTCGATAGGATATTCAGGAAAATATTTTTTCTGTTACTCAAATTCTCTTAGGCACTCTTCCTTCCTCTTGATATTAAGCTACCTAACTCAAAGATGCATGTTAATTATAGAAAACTTTACCAAGATCGCACTTTTATTAGCATTATATTGTTTTCTTTACGTGCTACTATGGTAGAAAGTAGTATCTATTTGTTACTAGTGCTAACAGATGAAGTGATTTGTACATGTGATTGGTTTAAGCTACTTTGATTTGTTATGCAAATGAATGGAGTCATCTACGAGGATGGGAGAAAATTCAGTACTAGTAGCAAATAACAATGATGAAAAATGTCATCATATATGCCCCCATTTAGAAGATTCTTCTTTGAAATCAGGTTGATGATGTTTGTATTGCATGCACTCCACAGTTGCCATTACAATTGAAATGCAAATTACTGATAAGTTAATATATACAAGAATTATTTCAATTGTGATTAATTTTTATTAAATATCAAATAACTTACCTTATGACAATGTTGTGAATCTCATATGTGGTGGCCCTATTCCACATCCAAGGAGATTTGGAGGAGAGTAGTACCCATATGTTGTCAAACAACCCTTACTGCTTGACATAATAGAGAAGGATTCATCATCACCTACACGTTTTGCATCGTGGTGCAAGAGGGTCATAATTATTCAAATTTATGGCCTTTACAGACATCAAGATCTCACATACTATCTAACGAAACTTATTCCAGTTCATCAGAAAATATTTGAACTCTACATTATGCCATGACTTCAAGAATTTATTCTCACCCTCAATGGCATAGTGGACGGTATTTTTGGGTAGCTATATATGTGATCCCTTATTAGGAAACACAAAGAATCAACATGCTGCACAAAAAAAAAAAAAAAAAAAGTAAGTGTAATGAAATAATTTTTCACACTTTCAACAAAGTAAAATATTTCTCACCTTATTTTCTAGTTATTTTGTCAGAGTATTCTAAATTACACTGCATTTTTAGTGTTCACTCCTAACTTCTCAGATTTGTCAGTTGCTCTTGATTGTTGAGACGGATATACAAGCCTTGAAGGTAGACCATTGCTCCTGATCAATGGGTCGACACATGGATATGTGTGCTTTATGCCTCTTCTACAATGGATCTGTGAAATCCCTAGTCAAATATCTCTTGCTTCTATGTGGCTTATGCTTATTATTTACTAATTGTGCATCATTCTTACGTACAATCTCTATAGATGAGGTTATATCCTTTATGTTCTCTACCTCTATATGTATAAGCACCATGGCATGAGATGGTGTTAAACCCCTAATGACCTCAACTTCCTCATCCTTCTCAGTGGTAGGAACTTTTTTACTTTCTTTCCCCCAACTTCTGTACGTCCTCCTTTTCCTTCCTCCTCTCTTGAAAGCAAACATGGGGGTATTTTGGTTTGAAGAGCATTTTTATGCATATTTCCCTAAGAAACGAAACAATGGGAATATTTCTCTTATTTCGAGTATTATGGGGGCATATAAACTCAAATTTCCCTTCTAGATTGAAAGTTGGTTGGTTAATTTTGGCTAGTTGTATTAGTAGTATTATTCAATGCGAAGAGTTTGGAAACTTTAATATTGATTCATGAAGGTACAATAAAACCAACTTTTGTGCTATGATTTTGAGTTGTTAGAAAAAAAAAAAAATACTAACTCTGAAGATTAGTGTGGTAGAAATAAGGCTATCAAGATTGATATATGGTAAAAATAATAAGATATAGTGAAATCATTATGTTAAAAAGATTGAGAGAAGTAATAACCATTAAAGATAAAGTATTGAAAAGTAGACAAGTGATTTTTGGAATATACAATAAAGGGCATAAGATCTATCAATAAGGTGGGTAGATATATTTACTGTAGTCCTACTAGGAAGAGAAGTGGGTTAATCAAAGTGAATACGACTAGAAGTTGTGCAGGTAGACTCGTGCAAGGTACAATTATCATCTCATGTAGCACTCAAAGAAACAAATGAAGGAGTAATTATGCTGACCCTTGTAGTTGAGTTATGGATAATGATGATGATGATGACCTGATTTTGCTTATTTAAGTGGGTTCTAGAATTTATACATTCACTTATTACATGCCAGTGAAGAGGTCCTTTATATACATTTGCATTGCCACGACCCTATCCGAATGTTCGAACTAACGAGGCGGGAACATAAAGTCGGACGGTAGTAACAATTTAATTCATATCATACACAAATTAACATACAACTTCTCAAGGTAACTGAAGAGCCACTTTCAAAAATATTATGTTCAATTTATGTCAAAACTAATCATTTACATCAGTCATAATTTACCTGTTTTCATTGGTGCGCCGTCTTTTATAGACGTACTCTTCTCATTCTATCATTTTTATTTCTTTGGAGACCTACCTAAAACATTAATTTAGTGAGTTGAGTTTACAATATAAACTCAGTGGGTAATTATTATCAATCATAAAACAGTAACACATGTATATAATTAAATAAATATATACACATCTTTCTTTCTTAATACAAAATTCATATACATACATGTTTCATGTATTAAGACGTATAATTTATATAAGTCATTTTATATTCAATCATAATTGTTCATTTCCACGTAACATTTCTTTTAACAGATTTGACATTT
The DNA here is from genome assembly GCF_001605985.2 of Dendrobium catenatum. NCBI lineage: Eukaryota > Viridiplantae > Streptophyta > Magnoliopsida > Asparagales > Orchidaceae > Dendrobium > Dendrobium catenatum. Next base: position 386,890 of record NW_021319370.1, on the reverse strand, counting down.
ATTTTATTTCCATAACCATTTTTATTTGTACAAGAGCACCGTTTAAATGTACCAAGTAAGGTACAACCATTTTCATTTTCATTTCCTTTTCTTTTTTAACGTGCACAGGTATGTTGCTCTCCCAGCCAGTATATTACGGGGGTGAACTCCTATAAATTTGCATGCATATCATTTTTCCTTTTTCTTTTTTTTTTCATTTATTTTTTATTCATTCATATATACTTTTGATATACATATAAGTATCATATATATAAATGCTTTCTAACTCTACTTTCCATTTCCTTTATATGTATTCTCTTTACATACTTTTTCTTTCACATATTTGTATTTGTATATACATTTGTTTATTTCATATGCAATAGTTTTAAAAAATAAATCATAAATTTTAAAACACTTATATAACACGCTTCTTTCAAAATGAAATAGAAAAGTACAATAAAGAGAAATTCTATAAATACCCACTTTTATTATTTTAAGTCCTCCGTTTTTGGTACAACCTAAAGAAATTCATAACCATGAAAATTTATCATTTAACTTCCATTAATTTTTCATAAATATTCCTTTAATTAATAATTACCTCAAATCTCAATTTTTCTTTTTCTTGTTGAATTTTTGATGAAGCGAACTCTTACAACTTGATCTCTCCCTTTCTAAAATCCCTTAATTCATACAATATAAACTTTCTTCAAAATGTGATTTAATAACCAAATTTAATAAAAGTTATACAGTAGAAATTTCACTTACAAATGGGGATTTTCTCAAAATCCAAAAATCCTTCTTTCTCGCTCAAAATCCTTTCTCCTCGCTTTCAATCTCTTCCTTTTTCTTTATTAAAACATCGATTGCTTTAAAATGAAGTAAACAAGGGAATTTATACATAAATGGAAATAAAAATTTCAAGAAACATTCTTCCCTCTTTCTTTTGGTCGTTCCTCTCGTTTACCGTATTTCTTTCAAATCTATGCTACTTTAGCGATAGGAATGAAAATGAGTTGGTAAATCTTATCCCCAAATGCAATCGTTCGCTAAAAACCACGAATTGAACCGTCCAAATTTGCCCACACAAGCGTTTTGTCCGTTCCCGTTCGCGCCTGCTCCGCTCGGTTCCGCTCTCCTCTGTTTCACGAAACGCCTTTTTTAATAACTGGCCGGTTTGGTTGAACCGGCCAAATCCGGTTCTCACATGCATACTCCACTGTTTCTCTTGCATTCATGAAATATTGCTGTGAATAACGACATTAACCATTTAAATAGATTACTTTTTGTTTTTGAAATTATTTCTGAATTGGTTTTATTTATTTATTTTATATGTTTGCATATATTCAATGCTTCTTTAGTTCTTTGCACTATGAATGCCTTCCACCAAGCTTGAGCTTATAGTTATTCACAAATCTCAACTTTTTCCTGAGAACCATGTAGGGGATACAAGCGATTTTTCAAAAGAACTGCTTTAGAGGAATCAGATTATCTCAAAGATGATTGCCTCTCAGTTAGATGTAGTGTTGGTGTAGTCAAATCACATACAGAGGGGCCAAAGGTTTATGACATTCCTGTTCCACCGTCCAATATAAATGAGCATTTTGGTCAGCTTTTGGAGAGAGTTGAAGGCACCGACGTTAGATTTGATGTTAATGGAGAGGTTTTTAATGCACACAAATTGGTTCTTGCAGCTCGCTCGCCTGTGTTCATGGCCCAATTTTATGGTCCAATGAAGGACCGGGACAAGGAATGTATAAAGGTGGACGAAATGGAAGCACCGGTTTTCAAGGTATTTCTTAGATTTATGAACTTAATTTATAAGGCTAAAATTGTTTACACAACTATGAACATCATTTATGTTAGTTTGTTCATGATTCAGTGAATAATTGTAATGCTTTTTTTTGCTTAGAACTTTGCTCATCAAGAGAGTTTGAAGGATGATGGTTACAATTAAGTTCATAAATGAAGCATAATTTTGTACCTTCAACAATTTAAATGCTCAAATTCATTGGTAGATTCATTTATCTTGATTAGCATGCAAGTAAATTCAATGTTTGGAAGCATGATATCTTCAATATAGTTTTCAGACTTGTAAAAATAATACCTAAATGTCCAATTGGATAGTCTATTGCTCCAAGTTACTTTAAAATAAGTGGTGGAATAGCCAGTGGTTATTATCAAAGCGGAGGAAAAGCAAAATGGAGGATTAGTGAGTTGATATAATCTCATGAGTGATTGAGAGAAAAACTGTAAAAGAATATTTAGATGTAACATAATACAGGAGAATAACGAGGAACATGCGTAAATATATTGGGGAAAAAATTAATTAAGCGATTATGTAGAAGTGGAGTGTGTTTTTTGTCTTTTGCTTTGATTCAAGCTGATTATTATTTTGATTTGTAATGATCCGTTGATTGTACGAGTCAAAATTTTGGCAAGCTTGGCATTGGAATCAATTCTAGTTATTCAAACAACAAGATGCTTGTAGACATGCAGTATATTCTACAGACAAGCAGAAACTAGCTAATTGATATCTACTTTCTGAAGCAGTGAACACGTGAACTAGGTTGTATTTTCATGTTGTTTTTAGAATTAAAGCATGCAGTTCTGTTTTAATTTTATGGTATAGAAAGTTCAAGGCATTTATTTTCTGAGGTCCAAAGCTTTTTTTGAAGAAGATTTTTTGTTGCAAACAATTCGGTTTTTGTAATGATGCAACTTAAAACTCGATCAATCTTTATGGGATATAATAAACGTCAAATTCTTAGATTAACACTATGTTCTGCTTGAAAAGTCTGAATTCTGTTAAATGTGGTGTTTAGAGTAGTGAATTCTTCTTCAATGGCATTTTGAAATATGATTTTTTCAAAGACCATTTTGGTGATTCTTCTCTAACATTTTTTGTAATGTCAATGTTGTGTTTGATTGGCTATTTGGCTATGTAACAATAATAGCCACAATCGTCAGAAGATCTTTTATAGGGAAATGCTCTTGAGGGTGGATGTTCTAAGAAGTCTAAACTCTTGCTAGATTGCATTGGAGGCTGACACATTAGGGTATTGGGGGGGGGGGTGGGGTGGGGGTGGTTGGTCATGCCATTTGGCAGATCTCACTTTTTTATTTTTCTAAACAAAATTTTAGCATATTTTTTGAAACAGTTGGACATAATATGTCCACTTGTTGGACATAAGTTTGATAGAGACCATGTGAGTCTAATTCAGTCATTTATAAATCTAATTTGTATAGATTCCCTGTCATGTTCTTCCTTTATTGCACTCTCTGTCAAGTTATCAGTTTTGTGCCTCACAATGTATTCACACATTGTTTTATTTGATGTGTGACGGGACTGTTAATTATTATACAGAAATGTGCATGCCTACTACACAAACCCACAAACACATATACAGATATACAAGTATGGTAAGGAGCTTCATGCACTCAAGATACTTTACAATAGCAAAAATAATGAAAATTTGAAGATAATATGGATGCCTGGTATAAATTAGTGACGCATTGGTTTGTTCCACAATGTTTCTAGTCACTGTTTTGGCACACCCATTGGTAAGATTACGTTTTGACTCACCCTAACTTGCCTTATCCCGTTCATCCCCTAACCAACTTTGTTGGCAATCATGCCTATAATTGATATTTGATATCATTTTATTTTCTGCAGTTATAGAATTTGTTCAGAAATTTTGTTGTAACTTACTATATTATTTTGCAGGCTTTACTCCATTTCATTTATTGGGATGCCCTGCCTGACATTGAGGAGCTTACTGGTCTTAGTGCAAAGTGTGCTTCTACATTGATGGCACAGCATCTTCTTGCGGCTGCTGATCGATATGCTTTGGAAAGGCTTCGGTTGCTCTGTGAGGTTAAGCTTTGTGAGGATGTTGCTGTAAACACAGTTGCAACTACCTTAGCCTTGGCTGAGCAGCATCACTGTCAGCAGCTTAAATCTGTTTGTCTCAAATTTGTTGCATTGCCTGATAATCTGAGAGGTAATACGACTAGTGTCTGTTTATGCTATCAATGGTTTTTTGCACTGTAGCTGTGATTAGGCCATTTGGTTTCCTTTTGTCATTAATTAGTGCATTATACCAAAAATCAAATATTGCTTGGCATTTTAAGAAATATGATTTTGAAGTTCAAATTTTACCTTTCTGCTAAAATAAGGGTTGAAAACTTCTTGTTCTTGCTAATATATATTGCTACTAAATTGAAACTTATAGTTTTAGGGCAAATTTTGGAGGATTTTATGTTTCAATAAAATTCTTGATTTTACTCAATATTTGTGTGCCGTTTGGTGCAAATTCTTTGAGGGCTGTGCAATTCTTGAAAAGTGGGGAATGTTTCTCTATATATATATACAAAAGGTTTGGATATTGGAAATTTTAATTTCTATCATTTTTTATTATTTACGACTAGTTTGTGAAGAAATTATTTAGTTGAAATTGAATTCAAATTTTATTCCTAGGAATCATTACATATATATATATACACTCGAGGAGAATAAACAGAAAAAGAAAGATATTTAATCTAATTGATTTTAATAATTATATCTCACGGATTTTGAAATCTATTCCATGGATCTTGGTGGCAGAAGATAAAATCTCAAGCACCCTCCTTGGATGTGATTCAACAGTTTGTGTGCGTGTTTGAGATTTTGTTGAATTCTGTACATATAATTTTTTATTTTTTGTGACGTGAATCTTCATTGTTGTAGAATTATATACCCATTCTCACATTTCTCGTGAAATTTTAGATATTGTTAACTTTTACATTCTCTTGAAATTTTAGATTTTGTTAACTTTTACCTCTATTATACCTTTATTTGCTTAACAAATATTAAATACTTAATCTTGAGAGTAAAATTTTTCAAGCCAATTAGAATAATGCAAATTTGATAAATTTGCATTCATTGGAAATGCAAATAACGTGTGATGATTTTTTTTGTGGTATCTAGGTCTTAGTTTTTGTTTTTTAGTTTCTTTTGTTATAGAATGTGACTATGATGATGGTTCTATTGAGAATGAAATGCGTTCTCTATTATTTTAATTGCATTTCACAAATAACTTTATCACTCATAGCTAAGGGTGTAAACTGAGTCAAGCTGAACTCAATCCACCATTGGATTGAGCTTGAGATTGATTACTTAATTTAGTTTGAGCCAGATATTATGGGATTTTCGGTGGTTATTATTTTTATGTCTTTATGATAAATAGGAGGTTCCTAGACATGACTGAAAATCCAGTATATGATTTAATAAAATTTTGTTTTCCTCTTAATATTTGTGTCGTTGGATATGAATTATTTGAGTGTTTTGCAAGCCTCTTCGACAACTTTAAAGGTTTGCTTCTTTATCTCAACATGATTTTTGGATCCTCAAATTGGTGATTTCTATTGTTGTTATTTCACATAAATTGTTTGTAATTGGAATGTGTGCTCGATTGACATTGTCATGTTTATTACATACTGATTTTCATTATTATGGTATGATTTTAATTGTTATGATATTTTTTTATTTGTTTTAGATTTTTTTGTGGAATTTCATACTTTAGCAATTTTTATATCATAATTTGGGATAAATTAACAGTTTTTTTTTATTTTTTTTTTAAATCAGAAGAGGCTAATTTTTACCCAAACTAAAAATGGAGAAATCTCAATTTTGATCTTTTTTGTTCCTGTTTGCACATCTAATCGTAGATTGGCATCAGTAAACCTTAGACCACCTAAGACATTCTACATATGGAACTTCTGGTTTTAGGGGAGAGGCGTAGGTGGGATTGATCAAATAAAGTGGACAGCTCAAAATAGTATCAACTACTCATTGTAATTATTAAAACGCTTATATCGATAAGGCTTCATAAAGAAAGACTTGAAGAATACCCAACATAAAGCTATATGATACCAAATATTCAAATCCTGAAATAATATAAAATTGGTATGAAAATAAGCTTAAACAAGGTAACTTCGGAAATGTTAGGGTTATGTAGAATCTGAATCACTTATGTTGGTTGCTGTATAAAATAAATTCTCGCCTACTCCTGATAAAATTTTCCTTGCAATGCTTACAAATAAAATAAATGTTAAAAGGCATTATCTTTTTTTCCATGCTCTTATCATGGGTGGAAACCATGAAATTCATGGAAGACATCAATATTGTTGGGGAATTTTGTCAAATTCCTTTTTATGATCCATAAAGGGAACTGGCAATTCATTGCAGGCTACCTAGTAGGCTAGTAGTTCTTCGAGTTTTTGATAACTGCCCCTTGAGCGGAAACTTCTAGTCTCATGTTTCTTGTCGGGCGTTTTCAGTCCAGATTTCCACCATGGGAGATTTCTTAGACAGCTCACTGCAAAAAAAAAAAAAAAAAAAAATCAAAGCTAGCCTCAAAGACTCTTTATTAGGCACTAGAAGTTGCATTCTGTAACAAAAAAAGTCAGTATACACCTATACAATTCTCATTTGCTTTAATTTAAGACTATTAAAACAGTGAAATGAAGTTGGGTTTTTGGTTGTTATTTAACTTTTATCACATGTAATTACAATTCCTAAATATCATTGAAAGTTGTTTCACTATAATGTTTAGTTTGCAGATGAAAACCCCCGGTTGATTTACCTTTTGAATTTATTTTAGCTCATCATCAATATTTTCTTAGATCTCTTTAAAGGCTATTCACTAAAATTAGCTTCTACCCTATGCTTTGCATTATAGAGTAATCTCTTGAATTATATACTATAAATTCAGATGCTCATTTTCCAAATTAGTTCCCTAGATTATGAATGCTATTCCAGTAAACCAAGGGGCTATTTTTTTTTACTGCTATGTAGAAGGAAATAAATTGATGCGAAATAAAGGTGATGGAGAGGTATGGAGAGATGAGTGGAGAATGAGTGTATTGATTTCTATTTTTAAAAATAAAGGTGATGTGCAAGATTGTGCAAATTATAGAGGAATTAAGTTAATGTGTCATACTTCAAAACTATGGAAGAGAGTTATGGAGCTTAGGTTGCGGCGTGATACTAATGTTTCTCAAAATCAATTTTGGATTCATGCCGGGTAGGTATACTATGGAAGCTATGCATTTATTGAGAGGTTTGATGGAGAGGTATAGAGAGAATAAGGTGGATCTATATATGATATTTACTGATTTAGAGAAAGCATATGATAAAGTTCCAAGAGAAGTGTTATGGAGAGTTCTAGGAAGAAAAGGGGTTAATAATGCTTATATTCAAGTCATTAAGGATATGTATGCAGGAGCTATTACTTGTGTTCAAACACAAGGTGGTTTGACCAAGTATTTTTCTATTTTAGTTGGATTACATTGAGGATCAGCCTTAAGACCATATCTTTTTTGCTTTAGTTGTGGATGTTCTCACTAGACATTTGCAAGAGGTTATACCTTGGTGTATGCTTTATTTGCTGATGATATTCTTTTTGTTGATTAGACTAGAGAGAGGGTTGAAGGTAAACTTGAATTATTGAGGTCAACCTTAGGGTCTAAAGGCTTTCGTTTGAGTAGATCAAAAATTGAATATATGAAGTGTAATTTTATTAATCATAGATCTAGTGGGGGGTTGTAACTTTGAGTGATCAATGCATTAATAAGAGTACACATTTTCGATATCTTGGGTCTATTGTTCTAAGTGATGGTGAAATAAATTAGGATATTATTAGTAAAATTCAAGTTTGATGGTTGAAGTGGAGGAATGCATTAGGCTTGTGGTGTGATAGAAAAGCCCCCCTCAAACTTAAACGAAAATTCTATAAGATGGTGGTTAGATGTGCAATGCTTTATGGTGCAGAATATTGACCATTAATAGATAAGCTTGAGTGTTGTAGAGATGAGGATGCTCAAGTGGATGAGTGACTTTACTCTTAAAGATAGGATACAACATGAGCATTTACGTGAAAAGGTTGGAGTAGCCTGGAGTAGCTCCGGTGGAAGATAAGATTAGAGAGAGTTGCCTTAGATGGTTTGGTCCTTCCGATGACCAGGTTAGGAAAGTAGATGTATTAGATTTGACTTATGTTAAGAAAGGTAGAGGTATACCTAAAAAGACTTGGTTATAAAATATTAGAAATTATATTTTTTATTAGATTTAAATGGGAATTTAACTCTTAACATGACACAATGGAGAAGAAGGATTCATGCAGCCGACCCTCCATAGTGGGATAAAGGGCTTGATGTTGTTGTTGTTGTTCAGACCGCTATCACACATCTATTTGATTGTTGCTTTTCTTGTTGTTTTTCAATTTTTTTTTTTTGCGGTCGGAGTTTGCTTTTTGCAATGAGATATACTAGAATGTGGTAGCTATATAAAAAAAGTCCAATAAAAAAAATCTATAATGCCCTTAACTATTTAAAAAAAGTTAATTTTTTCACAACTCTTCAACTAGCTTTACAAAAAGCTGTAGCCATTGCAACTCTTAAATTCAACTTATGAAAAAGCTGAGATCAAAATGCACGCACTGCACAAAATTAAGTGTCATTTCTTGTGATCATATGCTTGTTTCGTTCGCATCTAAACCTGCCATTTCACGGCTTCATGTTGCAGCCGTCATGCAGACGGAAGGCTTCGAGTATTTGAAAACTAGCTGCCCATCGGTTTTGACACAACTTTTGGAGTATGTGGCGAGGACTGGAGAGCACTGTGCCGTTACGCATGACTATATTTCTCAAGCACTTGATGGCGGTGATGCCAATGGAAGGCGTGTCAAGCAGAGGGTATAGTATTTGCCAATTCTACCTCAGGTAGCGCTCTTATTGCCTTGCTATTGCGCTGTTCGTGTAAAATTTGTGATTCTTGTTTCTCTCTTTGTATCTTCTTTTTTTTATAAAAAAATTTGTTTCTTGATGTTTTTTCTGGTACTAACGCGTCTTCACAATGTATTAGAGATGCCCAAATATTTCCAATTAGTACTGTATTGAAGCCCGTACTTTGCTTTGCTGTGGAATTGCTTTACCTGTTAGCCATAGAAAAAAAAAAAAAAAATTGGACTGTTTTGTTGCTTATACACTCAACCATTTGTCATCTGAGTTACTGGTGGCTTGTGGATGAATTATTCTGTGCGGATGCCACATGGCTGTTCAGAATCCAATGAAAATGCGCCACGTCACCCCTACTCGGTACCGCGGCTCGGTACTGCTTAGTACTAATAACATGGCTGCACCTGATTGGTCTCTGGACGGTAAGTTGTGTCTGATGTCCGCTCAAAATAATGTATCCTTCTTGTGGGACTTTTTTTTTTGGGGACATTTAGGCCATTTAAGGCAAACTCACACACACAACGCATACACAAATACTCGAACCCTAGACCTCTTGGTTGAAAGCCTAAGCTCTCAACCAACAGGCCAAGATGAGCTGTGTATTGTGGGCCTTATGATTCAAGTTTTTTTTGTCGCTTTGCTTTTAAAGCTCTTTACTGCATTGCATTGCTGGAGCAGGAATTCACTGCTTGATTTGTACAATTGTTTGATCAGTAAATGGCGTATTACTGAATGAAATATAGCAATCCTTAAACCACTGTGAACTGTATACTTATATTATATTGATGTAGGCATTGGTAGAAGCTCGTGTAATCAGGAGATCTTGTTTGGAAATAAATTTCAATGCAGTGGAAGCAAAGCTCGCAAGTCAGAAGAATTTAGGGATTCAAGTACCCTTTCATTTCTCCAATACGGATAGGATATGAACCTAACCTGTCAATAATCAGGTAAGATGGGTTAAGTTACAAGGAGGTTGAATAGGCTTAGAGCATAGTTATTTCTTGTTCTATTGAAGGGAGTTATCAACATTTTGATTCATTTTACAATAATAAATATGAACTCCTTTGAACTCTTTTCAACCACTGGCCTTATCTTAATTAAGCTAAATGTCCATTAATTGACCAATTGTTTGAAGATTAAATGGCTTCTTTCAGATTAGATGCTAATTTCTCAAAGTTGATCGATTAAATTTTAGTAAAAAAAAAAAAAACATTCAATAGATTAAATGATGCAACAATAAGGGCTTAAAAGAAACGAGTTGAGTTGAAGTCAAGTATCTGTTTAATCGTGCTAAACTTGTTTGGTTTTTATCGAGTTTGAGCTCAACTTGTAAAAAAATTTGTAAGCTCTAGCTTGCCTTGATTGTTGAAGCTCGTTTGGAAAGCTCAAGCTTGATTTTATTTTTGAGCTAGATTTATTAATTTTTAAGTATATATTAATTTAATCGAGTTGATCAACGAGCTTTCGAGCCGAGTCAGACTGAGTTTGAGCTCGTTTAATGTACTAGCTTGAGTATAGCTTAAATTTGAACTCGTGGTTCGATAAGCTCCATTACCACTTTAATACCACATATTGAACTGTTCTTTTGAAAACTATTTATCCATTAGCCATTGATGAAGAAGAGCAATATAATGGCAGTACCTGACGGGACTAGAAAGTCATGCAGCAGTGTACGCTTCATGGCTCTTTCAACTTCATTAAAGCAAAAGTGAAATCAATCATTGCTGAAGATAATGCACTGAGAGACTTTTTATTACCTATTTTCTTACTTTATTTTTGTTCATGATTAGAAATTAAGGTCTGTTTGAAATGACTATTTTAAAATAGTTATACAATTATTACGAGAAAAAAAAATCATTTTTTTAAAGCTTCTATAAAAATAGCTCTCTAGTATATATATATAATAATATTAAAGCTGAGACGACTTTTTTATTGCTTCTTAAAACGGCTTTCTAGTACAAAAATTAAAATTTTTATGCTAAAAAATTACTTTAAAAAATAATAAAAAAATCATCCCAAATGAAGCCTTAGTTTATTTGAAATAACTTTTGATTATTATTTATTTTTTTTAAAAATTTTTATATTAAAAATTTGTTAAAAAATAATAAAAATTGTCCAAAACAAAATCTTAAATATCCAGGAAGGATTTCTTGCAGCCCATTGTTTTGCCTTTGAATTCTGTGGTCTGAGTTAGTATTGAAGTGGACTTTGCTTCTGTATATTGGCATAAGAAAATAATTGGTCTCCATCAATGGTCCCATTATGGGTTCATTTTTCTGTGGCAGGTGGCTTCTTGCTGGCAACTTGCCATATGGAATTATGGATAGCTTCTTTTGTGTTTTTGTTATTATATAATAGTTTTATTCTCTTCACTCAAAAAAGACAGGCTCTACTCTTCCATTGGAATCTCCTTGCTATTAGTTGGATTTATTATTCTGTGCAGAGTGCTGCTAGAGACTAATAAAAATGTGTCACGTTACCTCATTAGTAGGTATCCAACTCAGTACCCACAATTGATACTGCTAGATACTTAGTGTTTAACCGGGCGGTTCTCCCATCCGATGTCCGTACAGAATAAAAGCTCTTTTAGTTGAGTGGAATGGTTAAGTTAAAAGGTTAAAATTAATTGGGATAATACATTTTTTAGCAATTATTAAAACTTATATGATGATTAACTAAGTAGACAAGCATCTCCTATTTATTGGGTGTATGCCATTTTGTTTAGGGTGAGTGCCCTAATAAGGAGACATTATTCTGTGTGGTGTCTGAATGTGTCTAGATGTTAATTCGGACGCTCCATGTCATCTAATGCATTGTATATTGGGTGACGTATCGCGTCCGGATTGACCTCTGAATACGCCCGGACACTGCACGTAATCCTTAGTTCATCTATTTGATCTTCATGACTCGCTCAAATCTACAGATAGAAGTAGAAATAACTTAATAAATATGTTCATTTTTTAGTATATATGAAGACGCCCTTGTTAAATGTGGTATATCTATCAATTAACTAAAGCATGATATTTAAATTATATAAATTATCAAAATCACTTTTTATATAAATTATAGAAATTAACATTTATTTGAATTCTTTAATAATTTGAATAGTTTTTTTTTTGGTTTCATTCTTTATTTCTTTGTATATAAGAGGAAGTTTTATTTGGTCCGGTCGACCGAATGAGAGAAACATTCGGTCGCAGGCAAAATCCCGCTGTACCGAGGTGTACCGAGTTTTTCGAAAAAAACTCGGTACACCTCGATACAATGGGATTTTGCCTGCGACCGGATGTTTCTCTGCATCCGGTCGGAGGACGTAATAATTGTTCATATAAGAGAGAGAGAGACAGACTACTTTCCTTTTAGAATTGAAGCATACAATCCATTATCATTGCACTTCTTAGGTATCTATCAACATATTTTAGTTATAAAGAGTTATATTGCTAAATGTATATGAATATCCTTTTAGAAATAAATTTAAGAGTATGATAGGTTACTTTTATGGTAGAGGAGTCTAGAGTATTCGAAGAAGGGAAAATTATTACGTCCGGTGTTCGGATTAGTCCGGACACCAATCCAGACGCGCCACGTCACCCAGATACATATGGAGCCCAATGTATCCGAGTGATGTGGCGAGTCTGGATCAGTGTCCGGACGGTCCGGTGACCAGACGTAATAATTCGCCTCGAAGAAGAGGGAGCTAGACAAGTAGAATAATGCTTATGGCAACAAAGCCACATGCATCGTTCTCTCTTTATACTAACAATTCATGTTTTATTTGGGAGAGCTTTCTTGCTGCTTTATGAATTAAGCAGCTTTCTAGTACAAAGATTTTAAGTTTTAAAATTTTTGTACTAAAAAACTGCTTTATAAAGTAGTAAAAAGTTGCCCCAAGCGAAGCCGGAAAGAGAGCCTACCATAGTGTAGCAACATAAGATGATTAAGAGGAAGAGAGCGAGGAAGATGAAGTGAGGGGCGATTGAATGCATGACTGAAAGTTAACATTCTTTCGTAATAATTGTACTTCTATAATTAAATATATTTTATTTCTATTCCATAATTATGCTATTGTTATTTATGTATGATTTTATTATTATGCTTATAATCTAATTTTAATTATGGTTTGCGGGTACATTAATTGAACAACTAACATATTTTTGGTCAATATTTTTGATAATTGTACATATAATAAATTTGCTAGAATTTGTTGGTGGATTATTAGCCAAATTTTTTTGATGATCACTTAGTTAAAAAATTGGCTATTAAATTAACCACTAAAAACCTGCCAAAAAAGATGATTAATTACAGATTTAGTATATTAGAACTCAATTTTGATGGCATATTTACTGTCAGATGATATCCGCTAGAAATCTAGAATTAAACGTTCTTATTCTGAAAATAGGTTAAATTTCGAAATAGTCTCCCGACTATGCGAATATGAACATTTTAGTCTTATATCACAATTACAATATGATCAGAGACTATTCTGGATCAAATTTGTATAGTAGAGAGACAAAATTGGAGCAATATGATACTTTAGGTCTAAATTGACAATACAACACTATAGTCTGGGGACTATTTTGAGATTTTATGAAAATAATTTTCATCTTTGCACTACCTTCTGGATGATAATTCCTTTTCAATGGATATCTCTCTTGATTTTCTTTTTTAGTCTCCACTTTGGAATAGTCTCTTTTGAAAATTCCTTTTCTCTTTATTATCTTTGAATTTTCTAACTTATTTTTATTATTTTTATTTCTCTTATTTATATCTTTCTTAATTTTTCTCTCATCTTTTGTCTTATTCTCTCCCTACATGCCTCTCATTTGCTTCTACATGAAAGAGAAGGATTATCCTCACACAAATTAAGAGAGAGAGGATCTTGTAAGGGCTCCTATGATTGGAGAGAGAAATAGATAAAAATCAGTTTTTTTTCTTCCAATTATTCAGGATTTAGGTTCTCTTTAGGTAGCATTGATAACAAAGAGAGAATATAGCTATAGTTTGGTAGAGAGAGAAAGCAGGAAAATTTAAGATCAGAATAAGATGCAAAAACAGTGAGAGAGAAATAAATTAAATACTATATATATATATATATATATATATATATATATAAAAGGAAATTTCAAAATTTATTTCACTTATACAAAGCTATAAAAACTAACACTGATTGGCCGCCCATAAATACATTAAAAATGCTCTTCTTAAATACTTAAATAATTTGTTTATATATATAAAAAAAAAGATAATATAAGATAATAGCAAAGAAGGGATAAGGAAGAGAGGGAAGATATTTATAAATTCTTTGTCCCTTGCTTTGACTATTCATCAGACGCTGATTTAAAACTTTGATCAATTGATGTGATAAGATGAGAAGTAATTGGTCCTCCTTGATGGAGACGTCGGAGGCAACTCTACGTCCGGATGTCGTTGTATTGAGCGGTGCTGAGCCGCGGTATCGAGCAGTATCGAGCCGTGGTACAGTAAAAGGGTGACGTGATGCATTTTTATTGGTCTCTGGATGACGTTTGGTGTCCGCACAAAATAATTTTTTCCCTTGATGATGATGATGATGATGATGTATCTCCATATTAATGTAGTTTTCCTATTGACATTATATAAGGCTTATTTCCATTCATGAACCTTTTGTAGGTCACCTAAGTTTATAAGTTTAGCCTATTTGAAGCAAATCATCCACTAATTCACTACTAAATCATACAATAGATAGATGTCGATCGAAAGTTAGGGATCACGAAATAGTTGATGGGGAATGTTGGAAGTTGGGTGAAATTTTGTGGTTAATTGATCAGTTGTTCTCCAGATAAAAATGGAGACAACATGGTAAAAAAAAAAAGATTATTAAACATTAGTGAATATTTGGCATTTGATGTCGATCTATGTCAGACAATCCAAAAAAGTTTCTAGAATATTTGATTTTTTTTTTTTTTTGATATTTTTGCACCTTAATGATCTCACAATTGACATAGCTTGGGATTTTAATATTTCTATCAACATGATGTTTGCTTTGACTATGAGCAAGCAAAATTTGGAGGATGTTTAACCTTTAAGTGGCCTTAAGAAAATTTTAATAATGCTTTAAGTGCTTAGTTTATGCTCTTTTGCACTCAAATTTGCTAAAAAAGATTGAATGATCACAAACACAATGACTAATTTTTTTTGCTAAAATACTTGGGTGCATTGAAATCTAAAAAAATATTTCAAAATTCTTGCTTTAGTAGATTCTTTTTGTTTTGTGGGATATCATTTGACCATTTATTTTAAAAATAAATCAAGTTCCAAAAAAAATTTGAGTTGTAGAATCACAATTTCATAAGAATATCAAGGCAATCACTCTCTAAACATTAATATAAATCTTTTCTTCAAGGTCTCGGACCAAGTATTTATCTCTTCATCATATATAATTTCATCTTGGCACATTACTTAAGATTAAAATTATAAAAAAAAATTATCATAAAATCTTGTAAAATGGTTGGTTGATTACCCACATCCATTTGGGCCCATTTTTTAGCTTAAAAACATTGTTTGGATGTTTTTGAGCCCCCTCTCCCAATAATTTTTTTGATACTTTAGACTCAATTTTAATATTTTTAGACCTTAATGGTGCCTTAGATATGCCTTAATCTTTTCTCTCATAAAAAAAAATAACTAAATTAGCCGCCAATTGTTACGTGACTTTTGAAGCTCATAGCCAATTGTTGCTCGAACCTTACCCAAATCCTACATATAATGCTAAGATTTATTTTCGTCGAATCTTTTCTCATATTAGAAGGAAAAGGAATCACATTCGACCACACCCTAATTACAAAGTCACTAATTAATCATCATTAGACTCTCTTTAATGACTGGTGCCCAACATTTGTTAGCCACGAAAGCTCATATTTTTGGTTGCGGGGCCTTGCTCTTATTAGAAGAGATATCAAAATGATTGTTCACTCAATCTACTTTTAATGTTTTTTGTCAATCATCATTCAATGCCTTTTAATAATCAACATCAATTATGATAATTAATCATTAATGTCCAACGCCCGTCTTCCAAATCACACAATATACCCTTATGTCAAGGGAGTGACGAAGCACACTACCTACAATCACCTAACTTTTAACATCCAATCCAATCATTATCTGACGTTCACCTTCCTAGTTCCGTGATCTTTCATTTTTTAAGAGAATAAATAAGAAAACCACCTACCATCACCCAAATTCCAACATTCCCCATCGATTGTTATTTAAAGCATGCCATAAATTAGCATATTATGTTCTTCATCCATCCTGATTTGACACCTATTTTTCAATCTCTTGATCTCTCTCCTATCATGAGAGTGACCAAATTGATTATTATGATTGTCAGATTTATAATGTTCCTAATTGACAATTGAATGATACCCCCCAAATTGCAATGTTTTATGCTTGATAGTCATCAAAATTTGACAACCATCTTCTTGATCACGTAGTCCCTTATCCTATCATAAGAATGAGCAAACCCACCACCCATCAACATGAGATGGTCTCCCATTGACCATCATCTAATAATTAATGTTTGATATTTATTTGTCACCAACATTTGATTCCATCTTATAAATTGTCTTATTTTCACTATGATGAATTACGATAAAAAAAAAAAAATCAAACATGTCATCGGCCATCACCCAATTTCTATTCCACAATGTGAATTATCATTAGATGCTTTCCAAAAATCAATATTTTATGGTGTTAGTCACCAACAACTAACATTTCTCCTTTATTGTCTAATCTCCCTTTTATTAGGGGAATGACCAACTTGACCTCCCATCGTTGACCAAAGTCCTATATCTTTTCATCAACTATTATCCAATGGATGTCATATATTGTTTCCTAGTGTCCATCAACAATTGATGCCCTCCCCCTATTTTCCTTCTAATGAATAATATTTGATACTTATCTTCCATTTCCCCAACTCTCCTCACTTATCTTAAGAAACTATGAATTAATCCCCATTAGTTTTCAAAATTTCAATGTTCTTGTCAACCATCATCTAATGATTACCAATCATTGACATCAAACGACCATAAAAATCGATATATAGTGCCCTCTTCACTATTGCTTGGACTCCCTTATTAAGAGAATGATAAGCTAATTATTAAATGTTGTCAAACTCCTAACATTTTGTGTCATACGATGCCTATTAATAAAAGATGTTTAATATTTGTCAGCCACTGACATCTGACAAAACTCATCTTCTAGCATGCATTATCACCTATTATTAGGAGAACAATTAACTAGATTGCCAATAATTACTAACTTTTTTCATTGTCCATTTCAATGTGTTGTAATGATTGACAATCAGACATCTATTAGCACCTTGTCTTTCTTCCTATTAGGAGAATAAACAAGCCAACCACCCACTCTCCTTTGACTATCAAAGTCCATTATTAACTATCATTTAAAATTCATTCCCAATGAAAAATTTGCTTCAGGACTCTTCTTAATGCCATTAGAAAACATGTCTTCCAGGCTAGCTTATGCTTATAATATTGTCTTGACACATTCTCTTATTATAAGGAGTGATGCCATTCGTTACTCTTGACTTACATTAGCAGAACTACTTCAACTAAAGTAGACCTCATGTATAAATACGATCAAATAACAAGAAATCTATCTCAATATAACTACATTGCACTATAAATTCTTTAATTTCATAATCCATTCCCTTTAGTTCTTTTTTTTTTTTTTGGGTAAAATTCAATTCAGAAGTTAATGGATTATCTCACCAATATGTTAGGTGATCCTCTTTAGATGGATTCACATACTAGTTCTTGGGGAAGATCTTCTTATGCCAGAATATGTGTGAGGATCGACCTCTCAAAAAAACTACTGCCTGGGGTATGGATTAATGGCTTGCATGGTTGGTTCTTCCAAAAAGTGGAATATGAGGGAGGTTCTATCGAACTTTTGTTTCTCTTGTGGATTCATTGGCCACACTAGTAGCAATTGCTCCACCAAGTCTGCCACCTAGAAGGTCCCGTCGCCCACCAACTCTCCAACTTCTCCCGTGCCTCCCAAGTCGGTTGAAGGCCCTTCCGCCCCTCATCGTCCCTCTGATAGTGAGCCCTCCCTACCGGTGGTTAGCGCCAGCATGGAGCAGCACCGTGACACTCTTGAGGAGGAACATGCTCTTGGCTCTTAGAATGTGGTGAACAGAAGAGCTAAGGGCAAGGCCAAGGCCAAAAGGAACAATCAGCCATGCCTAAAGAAACCCAACCGCCTATTAAGTTCACAACCTCTAAGGTTCAACAACTTAAAGAAACTTTTGATCGGATACTTAATCTTAGGAAGCAGCAGCCCAAGATATCTAATGTCCCTTTCTCCAGGGAACTTCTTTGTCTTGGACCTGTTACGATAGCTCCGAGGAAGAGGAAGAAGACTTCTATTGATTTTACAGGTGGGGACTTGGTCCCCTCAAGTGGTCAATGAGCTGCCTCCTCCATTGGTTGCCTTGGGTGCTATCTTTCCAGTACTCACTGCAAACCAATGTTGGGGCTCTCCTTCTCACTGGAGGGGGTCCTTTTGTTTTCTTTTTGTGTGTTCCCCTCTCTGTAGCCATGTATGAAATGCTTTCATTGATGTTATCTTCTCCCCTTTTGTTTTTTTTATTTTGAGAGGAGTAGGCTTGTTTTCATACACCAATTTGTATTCTTTCTTCCTTTTAATTTTATAAAATCTCTTTTGGTTAAAATAAAAAAGTGTATCTTTCAAAGCTCAACCATAGCAGAAATCAGCACCTTGATTGGACATGAAAAACAAACAGCTATGAATCTTCTAAATCCTTTGTTTTGTTATAAGCTGCAATTAATAGCTATAAAACTATCATTCAACTAAAAATATAAATATAAAAGTTAGCTCTGAAAATCAGCATTCACTTCTTTTATATCATCGACATGAAAGAATCAGGTGCTACAAGGTATTTAAGATCCTTACTTTTCATCTATAACACATCAATACTTTTCCTCAAAAAGGCGTGCTGTATCCGACACAACATGTATCTGACACTCATTCGACATGTGTTAGACATGCCAAAAATATGTCTGATTAAAAAAAAAATTAATACAAATTGGACACACGTATCTTATTTTTTTAAAGAAATTTTTTAATTAAATTTTTACTTACTTAAAACATAAAAATTAAATTTCTTATTTCCTATCCACAACACCGAATCAATCGCCCACACTTAATACCCCATTCATCAAAAAATTCTCATTTTCATTTCTCTTTGGCACCGAAGATATTTTCATCACCTCTCTCGATGACTAAATAACATCGATGCCCGACTCTCGACATTCTAATATTAATCATTTTAAGCACAAATTCTAATTAAATGACTTATTATTTCTAAATTATTTTTAAAATTATAATTATCTTATTTTTATATGCTATTTTAAAAAAATGAAAATAATAATACCGTGTACAATCCGTGCCCGTGTCCTATATTTTTAATAATTGACATGTCGCCGTATCCGTATCTGTGAATCACTATTGCAGGACTTGGTAAGGAGCAGTTAACATCAGGAAAATATTAGAAGCTCTTACAAATTTGGATTTTTATTCAGGTTCATGATAAAACTTAAAACACAGAAGAGTTAATCACAGTGTTTTATATATATTCTGGACGATAATTTCTATATAAAAATTTTTAGTCTGTATAATCTGAATTTAAAAAATATATAGGAGAAACCGTCATCTGCTGTTTATGGGTTGTTTGATTGTTTGTAAATTGAAATCTTTTTCGACGGTTTGTGTAATTTAAAACTCATACTGATCTTTTATTGAGAGAAGAATCAAAATGATCTTTTGACTCTTTACGAATGATCAACTGACTATTAAGAAATCTCATTTTAGTCCATTGACTTTTTATGAAGGGATCTTAATGATCGTACTAAACGATTAATTCGACTCCTAATACTTTTATACTATCGAAGATCATTTTGATCTTTCAGAAAAAGTTAAGGAATCAATTTGATCATTTTTTCGTCTTTTATTGGTGGATTCTGTCATCATCTAAACTGTAATTTTTTAACAGTTGAATATGAAAACTTACAATATCTCAAAAATTTTATGTACATCTGTAAAATGAGCCAAAAACATAAGAGTTAGCTCAATTATGTCTGACAAGGTAAGAGCTTGATGTATAAAAATATAAAATATTATATGGATATATACACATATCCAAATACAAGCATGCACTCAATGAACTAGAAAAAAAGTTATGTTTGATATATCATAAAAAAATTATCTTGATCGGGCATGAATCTTAAGGCAAAATTGAGTTTGAAAATTTTAATATTAAATTTAGAACTATATGAACCCTGATTTCAACAAGTTTATAGTCGAACTGAACATTTCTAAAAGACAAATCCAAGTACACCAAATTCTACTGAATCTGAGCCCAAAAGGGATGAAATCGAAAAGCCGAAGTGCATTTAGAAAGTTCAAATTATAAATTGGATGACCAAATGATTTCCAAATATGTCATGCTTATAGTCAAATCGAGCGGATCCACTAGAAGAATCAAACAAGCTCAAGATGTCCGAATTATGATATCGTTAAGATATTCAAATGCCCAATAAAAGGTCCACAATCAAGAGGATCAATATCAGCAGTCCATTCAAATTACTCCCAACATACTCTTGATCTCCCTCCTATTTATTGACTATGTCACTCTTAGAAAATTATAAATAGACCTCTTATTCCTCATGAAAGAGGACCCTAAACAAGGAGAAGAAGGTAGAGATATAAATTAGAATTCTCTTGATGATCCACGGCTTCATTTTGGATGGTTTTCCTACTGCTTCTTAAAACAACTTTTTAGTATAAAATTTTTAATTTTTATACTAAAAAACTGCTTTAAGAAATAATAAAAAACTTGTCCCAAACGAAGCTCAAATCTCTTTCATGTTTAAATAGTTTACTAACTCAGCTAACATCATACTTTGGTGTTAGAAAATAAGTTAGCATAAATTGGCTACCGAGATATTTTCAATGATAGAGAAAGCTTGAGAGAGAGAGAGAGAGAGAGAGCAAAAAAAAACTCAATGGAAAAGCCTTATCTTCTTCTTATATTCAACTAGTTGAAGTGTTACACTTGGATCATGTTGTTAGGGATTCTACTCACTGCTCTCTCTTGTTAAAAATAAGGCTCACAGATCTAGTGGAGAAATGTTTATTATTTTAATAAAGTATGCGTATCTATACAGATTAATTACTAGGTTACATTAACACACAGAAGGATACGAGGTGATGAGGGCTAATGCATGGATTCTGTAAGTCTGCCATTCTACTAGTAATAAATTGATAGAATATCAGGATGAGTGCTTCCTCATAGGAGAAATTATTATGTGCGGATACTAGATCGTTCAGAGATGAATCAGAATACATCACATCACTTGGTTCACAACAAATGAGTGATATTAGGGGTGTCAATATTTGACATGACACGAAACCCCGACTTGAACCCAACTCGGAAATTTTGGGTTGGACCCGACAGGTTGCCGAGTCAACCCAGAAACCTGTTTAGAATGAGCTGCCCGAGGCTGCTCGCACTTGCCCCGGCTGCCCGCGCAGCTGCTCTCGACTGCCCGCGCGGCCGCCAAGGCTGCCCGCGCCTTGCCCTAGGCTGCCCTCATAAG